>NC_056737.1:611993863-612148863 GCF_019279795.1 Protopterus annectens | reverse complement strand
GTGCCTAAAGGTTTAAGGGTGTATACTGTATAGACTTCCTAACAATGTAGAAGAAGGGTCAGATTTTCACATGGAATTGTTAGACATTTTTGATAATTGTGGTTTTGAGATTTTTAGAGCTATTATAAAACAAAATGAAAGGGTGATGGAGGTTTCAAATGAAAGAATTATTAAGGTGAATAGTTCTTTGGTCAATAACTTATTTACTGTACAGGAAGAGAAAAGAAAGTAATTTGAACTGAGGAAACAGGTTGATGAGAAGATTAACAATATAGTTTATAGGAAAAAAAGAAAGAGAGAGATTTTAATGAATATGTACAGGGAATCCACTACCCTAAACCAAGGAGCTTCATTAACTTGTTAAGGGTGGAGAAGGTTTCTTATAGGACAGGGGAGGGGGGTTTAATAATGTAAGAACAGAGGATAGGCATAATGCTAATAATGACATATTTAATGAGATTGTGGATGGTCCAGTTGACATTAATTACCCTTTGGGGTATTCCCCCATCCGAAGGTCCAGAAGACTAAAAAACAAAGGGAATGTGGACTATTATCAGGGCAATTGGAGGGGGTGGCATAACAAAGGCATAAATCATGGCTATTGAATGGTATAAAAGAAAACCATATAGTACCTATAGGGGATGAAGGGGTGGATCTGGCCACTACCCAGATAATAAGCAGTGACAATATTTTAACATTTTATGGGTACAAGATTTTTAATTATAGCAGCTTGGAAGTGAATGAAAGTTTTTTTGAGTTGTTTGCGAAAGGTTTTAAGTTTGTTCCCAAGAGGAAAAGTGAGATAAGTAATTTACTTATTGATTTAAAAATATTTGTGAGAAAGAAAAACTTGGAATTACTGTTGGGTGAACAAAAGGAAAAAGCAGAAATGTTGAAGAGAAAGAGTGTTTGGAATCCATCCCTACATCCACAATTAAAGAATTTTGAGAGTATGGTGGAAAGTAGTTTAAGGGAAAAGGTTGTGAAAAATAGGGTTTGGTCCAACTTAATTAAAGAGGAAAGGTCAATTCTAAACACACTTTGTGACAATAAATATGTTAGAGTTATGAAACCGGATAAGGGTGGGGGTACGGTTGTTATGGACACAGTTATATATGAAAGTAAAACGATGGACCTTCTGAATTATGGAATTAATACTCTAAGGTTTCAATTAATGAAATTAATATCGCATATAGAAAGATTTATGTAGCCCTTAATGATTTAGTACTGGAAGGGGTGATGGACACTGAGACCTTTAAATTTTTGCATAATAAGGGACTAAGGGTGCCCACAATATTCGGTATCCCAAATGTACATAAGAATTCAGTTGACCTACCCATGAGACCAGTGGTAGCAGCTAGCCAATCTGTTACAGCCCCTATTGTGAAGTTCTTAGATTGTCGGTTGAAAAGTATTTCATTAAATGCAACTAATGTTATTAAGGATTCTTGGGATTTCCTCAGAAATGTGAAAAATTATTTATTTAGGAAGAATACGTTTTTTATTACAATTGATGTGGTTGACCTTTTTACGTCAATCCCACACAGAGAAGGCTTGGAATTTTTAGAAGAAATTCTAAGGGACAACAGGGATTTTAGTGATAGGGATATTTATTTGATTTTAACCCTAATGGAATTGGTTTTAAAACATAACTTTATTTATTTTGAGGGAGAATTCTTCCGCCAGTTGATTGGACTGGCAATGGGCACCATGTGCTTCCCAACTTTTGCAAATTTGGTATTAGCCTGGTGGGAGAAGTAATTTATTTTTAATTCAGTATATAAGGACTGCTGGGTCCTCTATCAATGGTTTTTAGATGACATTTGCCTTTTCTGGATAGACAATGAGGAAAGATTTGGTGAATTTTTGAACTACATTACAAATAATACAGAATTTTTAAGGTTTACTTATAAAATAGGACAGGGTTCCATTGATTATTTGGATGTGAACATTGGGACAGACAACAACAGTAATAGGTTCACTTCAAAGGTACATAAGAAAGCTACCTACTGCAATTCCTTTCTGCATTTTCAGAGCTCTCACCCGTTTGCACAAAAAAAGGAGCACTGTGAACGGTCAATACGTCAGGGGTAGTAGAATGACATCAGAGGATGTGGATTTTATGCAGGAAGGTGAACTACTGAAGTGTATGTGTTTGGATAGGGGATACCTGAAGAAAATAATTAATGACATTTTTAATGAAGTCCTTGAAAATAGAAATAATAGATTTGCACCCATTTTAGGTATGGAAAATAATGGGATATGAGGTAACCTACAGGTAAATAATGGAAAGGACAGGTTTGAAAATATCTTTGTGTTGGACTATAGTGGGTATGCGGGAACTATTACTGGGATTTTGAAAGAAGAATGAGGCAAGTTTAGTAAGTTGTCTGACATGAACATTAAGTTGAACCATCCCCTGAAATTTGTTTTTAGGAAAGGTAAAAGTACTAAAAACATTTTGGAAAAGAAGGGCCCAGAAAAAAATACTAAAAAAGTGGGGACATATAAATGTGGGGCTTGCCCACAATGCTCTTTTATTTCTAATAAATCAAAGATATTCATCCCTATTAGGAACATGTGTATTAATGCAAAATGTTACTCTAACTGTGACTCTAAGGAGCTAGTATATTTGGCCCTGTGTGGAAGATGTGAGGGTTTTTATGTAGGGAAGACCAAAGGGTGTTTAAAGAAGAGAATATGCGAGCATAGTTACGATATTAAAAAGGGCAATAATAGGAATGTTTTGTATAAGCACACACTAACATGCAAGGAGGCTACAGTTTCATTTTTTGTGTTAGAAGAAGTTCAGATGGATATCAGAGGGGGACCATGGGAGACCAAATAGAATATTGAGAAGTATATTGGCAGTTGGTCCTGGAGGTGAATAAATGGCCAGGGCTCAATGAGATGGTCTCCCTTGTACCTGTATTGAAATTAAGAGCAGCCAAATTATAGGTTTTTAAGTATCTTCCATAATTGTGTATGAAAAGTTTTTTTACATTTTTAACCCGTTTTAATAGTATTGTCCCTCATTAATAAATAGTTTTATACAGACAATAAATGATTTTACATTTTAGTATATTTTAATATATTTATGTTGTGTGTTTGACTATTACATGTTTTAGACAGTTTGATTATACTTATGGATTTGGTACACTTTGAATTATTTAATGTAATACATTTTTAGGACACTAGATAGCAGCAAAACATTGTCTTTTAGTATGTATCCACCTTTTAAACATATCAGGTATTCTACCAAGTAATTAATATAATTTCATTATGTATTGTTTTAGGGAATAGGGAATATTAGGTTTTTACAGGCACATAATCTTAGGATGATAAATGCTTCTAACAGTATCTTTATTCAGTATAAGTTATTGGTTTTACTTGTTTTTGTGTTTAATGAATTATGTTTAA
Organism: Protopterus annectens; assembly: GCF_019279795.1. Taxonomy (NCBI): domain Eukaryota; kingdom Metazoa; phylum Chordata; order Ceratodontiformes; family Protopteridae; genus Protopterus; species Protopterus annectens. The sequence goes on along the minus strand of NC_056737.1, from coordinate 612,145,443 downwards.
TTGCTTAATGGATTGCTTTATTAATGAATTGTCAGTAGTATAAAATGGGGGGAAGTGATGTACATAATTATTCTGAAGTCTTGAACGAAAATGTACTGTGAGGTGTTCAGCGTTATTTCTTTTATGTGCTGTGCTGCGCTGTGCTATTAAAGGTGATGCTCATCGTGGTTCACTGTTGCAGTCATTAAAGTAGGGTTCTTCCTGCTGGCAGCAGCCCTCGATCGGCCAGTGTCCCAAAGTCTGGGTCCAACGTCGGCTGAAGTCGCTCCTTCCCTGACGTCAATGCGCCAGGGGTATAAAAGCCTCAGCCGATGCCATTTTCCCCAGTCTTTCTTGCCGTGCGGTGCCTGTCGCAAAGCAGTTCACAAGTACCGGTCGCCCGCAACTGTTTAGTTTTGGTGACTTTTGTATCGAAGACTTCTTATTTTAAGCTAAGTACCCCATTGGGGAAACCTTTTTCTTGCTCCAGTCCGATGTCAGAAAAAGTTAATAACTGTATTTCTTGTGGGAAGCAAATACCTCATAAGGATTTTCACTCTTACTGTACACCTTGCCTAGGCCCTGACCACGACGTAGCTAATTGTAGGTTTTGTGCTAGATTTAACCAATGCACTATAAGGCGTAGGTATGGTTTTGCCTTCCATTATTTTGGAAAAAGATTTAATTACAATATGTTGTCAGATTCTTATCCGGCTACTGGAGTGTATAAGAGGCGCAAGGATAAAGACAGGCCTCCGAGGTCCAAAGCAGACATTATTCAACCAGAGTCAGTTGCCGGTTCATCGGTCGTCAGTGAGGAGCTTTCGCAGCCCCTGTCGTCTGCCACTTTTAAACCGGTTGCCTGTACCGACTCCCACAAGGAGCCGATGGGGCCTTAAGAATTTCCAGGGAATAGACCTTCGGATAATGCTCCCTCAGATGGGTCCGGAGCCGCTGTGCAGGCACCGGCTTCTGAGGGAGTTTTCAGGCCTACACAGCTTTATGTAAAGATGGCTTCAGTTTTGCAGTCAAAGACAAAGACAAAGACTAAGGCTCCGGCAAAGACAAAGAAGCACGCACAGGCCCCTTCTGATCAGGGCCCTAGACCTCAAAGACAGATGCTTAAAATGGCTGAAGACCTGTTAACTATGATCAGGGGTTCCCATCCCCCTCCTGACAAGAGACCTAGGCTAGAGCCAGATTATGATTCCTCAGATCAAGTTTCAATTTCTTCTGCTTCTTCCTCTGAGCAGGATTATTCCTTCCCTCCTTATGAGGATTCTGATGCTGAAGAATCCCTTCCTTCAGCCTCTCCTCCTGAGGATTATTCATTTGGGGAAACTTTGCATGACATGAGAGAGCATTTTCACTGGGAAGGGCAGAAATACTCTGAATCCAAGAAAAGGCTTAGGGATTTTCTTCTGCTCCCTCAGCATAGGCTCCTGGCTATTCCCCCTGTATTGGACATTGTGGATGATGTTTTTACAGAGGCATCCCTCTCTCCTGATTCTTTTCCTCCTGCTCCTGTCAAACCGGATAGGTATTATAGGGTTCCAGATTCTCACAAATTTCTTTTTAAGAACCCTTTAGCTGATCCAGAAACTATCTCTCAGGGCCCTAAGGGTGTTAAAATGGCCTCTGCTAAGAATCCTATTCCCTCTGACCGAGAGTCCAGAGCCTTGGAAAGATGGGGCAAAAAAAGTTTATACTTCTGCTACATTGTCTATTCGAGCTTTGAATTGTCAATTTCATATGTTGAAATATCAGCAATACCTTCTGTCTGTGTTAAAACAAAAGATGTCTGCTGTTTCTGGTGGTGCAGAAAATAAGGAGTTACAGGATTTACTGCATGCTACTGAGCAGGTGGGTAAACATACCCTGCACTGTGGTTTTGATTCTTTGGAGGCTTCTTGCAGGGCTGCAGCAACTGGCGCAGTTATTAGAAGGCATGCTTGGTTAAATGAGCAAAGTTGCCGGATCAGGTTAAGGCAAAACCTTTAGATGCCCCTTTCCAGCACAAAGTTTTGTTTGGGGCCAAAGCTGAGGAGGTATTAAAGAAAATGGAAGACAAAGCCAAATCTATGCAGACAGTTAAAGATTTTCTACAGGTACAACCCCTAGATTTATCAGGAACTGGCCAGCTAAACCTTGGGCCTTTCCGAGCTCGGACAGACCTCAGAGAGGCAGATGCAGGCATTCCAGAGGTAGAGGACAGGCACAGCCCCCTTTCAGAAATAAGCAGTGGAGTGCCCCCTCTCCCAAAGGAGGAGAAGATAGGTCACAACCTTAAAGGAAACAGTCATTATGACTCTCCCTTACTAGCTTCATGGGCTCCCCTCCTGGATGTGCCTTTGGGAGGAAAAATCTCTCTCTTTTTTTATCACAATTGGAGCCGCATAACCCAAGACAAATGGGTTCTGGACATAGTTTCAAGGGGTTACAAGTTTCATTTCCATACCTTGCCAAAACCAAATGGATGGCCAGATCTGCCAAAGCATCAATGGGTAGAGGCACAACAGCAAGTTCAGTCCCTCATGGCTATGGGGGCCATAGGATTGGTACCAAATTCAGAAATGGGGAAAGGGTTTCATTCAAGACTTTTCCTGGTTCCCAGGAAGGAAAACACATGGAGACCAATCCTGGACCTTTCCATATTAAATACCTTCCTAGATATACCAAAATTCAAGATACTCACTCTGCAGCAGCTGCTGCCTATGCTGAACAAGAACGCTTGGATAGTGACTTTGGACTTGAAAGAAGCTTACCTGCATATTCCCGTAAGGCAAGAGTGCAGACGGTACCTGAGATTCAAAGCGGGCTTGAAGCATTACCAGTTCTTTGTGCTGCCCTTTGGCCTATCTACTGTGCCCAGGGTCTTTACAAAGTGCCTGGCACCAGTAATGGCATTTTGCAGACAGAAGGGAATTCAAATATAGCCCTATCTGGACAATTGTCTCATTCAAGCGGACAACAAGGAGACTTTACTTCAGCATCTGGCTTTTGTGCAGCATCTTCTCCGGTGCCTAGGGTTCACAGTGAACCTAAAGAAATCAAACCTGGTGCCCACACAACTGATTACTTTCCTGGGTGCTCTTCTGAGCACTACAACCCAGATGGCTTACTTGACACCAGACAAAAAAGTGCAACTGGCTTCTTCTTTCAAAAACTTAGCTTCAATAAGTCAGCTAACTGCAAGAAAAATTCTGCAGGCTTTGGGCTAAATGGCATACTGCATTCTGTTAATACTATGTGCAAGACTGCATATGAGGAAGATACAGTGGTACCTCAAGAGTGTATGGTCTCAGCATTGCCACAAGTTTGGAAACAGTGATCACAGTTTTGCCTTGTCTCCGGCAGTAGTTTCTTTGGTGGGCCGAGGCCTGTCTCCAGAACAAGGGGAAGCTTTTCTGTCCCTCTCCAACCAATCAAGTCATAATGATGGATGCTTCGGACTATGCATGGAGAGCCACATGCAAGGGAGATGTCTTCAGGGTGCCTGGACAGTGAACCAATTGCACCTGCACATAAATTTGAAGGAGATGCTAGCTGTACAGAATGCTCTAACAGCCTTCAAGGATCTTATTCTACCGGGGCAATTACTGATAAAGACGGACAACACTACAGTGATGTGGTACATAAACAAGCAGGGAGGCTCTCACTCTTACCCTCTGTGCAGATTGGCTATGACTCTGTAGAACACAGCACTGGCCAGAAAGGTAGATTTACAAGCTCAATTCCTGCCAGGAAAGGACAACACTCTGGCAGACAGTCTAAGCAGAAACTTTTCAGATCCACACAAATGGATGTTGGATGTTCGGATATTCAGGATGATAACGGAGGCATGGGGGTGCCCGGACATAGATCTTTTTGCATCCCCCCAAAGCCATCAACTTCAAACATTCTGCATGAGGACCTACCACAAACTAACATGGAAAGTGGATGCCCTTTCATTCAGTTGGAAACGCCTCTCAGTATATGCTTTTCCTCCTTTGCCTCTTCTACCACGGGTACTTCTGAAGATCAAACAGGACAGACCGCAAATGATTTTACTGGCTCCCAACTGGCCTCGGCAATTCTGGTATTCCACCCTGATGAACCTGGCTCAGGGTCCACCCTGGATTCTGCCACAAATTCCACATCTACTGTCTCAACAAGATGGCCGGATCCTGCACAGCCATGTCAAAACTCTGAATCTAGAAGCCTGGCGGATCCAGGGTCTTTAAACAGCTCTACCCTTACCAAACAGGTAATGGATGTAATCCTTGAAGCTAGAAGGCCCAGCACCAGGAAATCTTATGCAGGTAAATGGAAAAGATTTTGCTCCTGGAATTAGGCCCAGGGTTTTGATTCTGCAGTTCCAAACATTCCTCTGATTTTACAATACCTAACGGAGATGTTACATAAGGGCCTATCTTTTTCATCTATCAAAATTCATGCCTCTGCTATTTCTGCACACTACAATACGGATCCCCCAATTTTTTCTCATCCGTTACTTAAACAGTATCTCAGAGGGGCAAAGAATATAAGGCCCCCTATAAGAGCACCAGTTCCCACCTGGGATCTCAACTTTGTTTTGGAAAAGTTAACTTTGTCTCCTTTTGAACCTGCAGCTTCCACAGATTTAAAGTTCTTATCATGGAAAACTGCTTTTCTTTTAGCTATAACCTCTGTCAGAAGAGTTTCGGAATTACAAGCACTCATGGCTGTGGAACCCTTCATTATTTTTCATCAGGACAGGGTGTCCCTGAGAACTAACCCCTCCTTTATGCCTAAGGTGGTTTCGAAAGTAGCCTTGAAACAGACTATTCATTTACCTACCTTTTATCCTAATCCTCAAAGTGAAGAGGAGAGAATTTTGCATTCTTTAGATATACACAGGCAGCTTCGTTTTTACCTGGACAGGACCAAGATTTTCAGGAAACCTGACCATTTTTTGTAGCTTATGCTTCTACATCACAGGGCAGAGCAATCACTAAACAAACTATTTCTAAGTTGATTTCCCACTGCATCAAGTTCTGTTACTCTCATTATGGCAAACCAGTTCCTGTTAATGTTAGAACACATTCTACCAGAGCTACTGCTACTTCAGCAGCTTTTCTCAGTGAAGTTCCTACCAAGGAAATCTTAGAAGCTGCAACTTGGAGTTCTGTGCATACTTTTTCTAAGCACTACAACCTTCTCTCTATTCTAAATCTAGGTCAGGCTTTGTCTCCGCAGTCCTGCAGGGTTTTGTAGCCGCCCCTTCAGTTCCTTCACCAGCCACCCTTTCTTAGCTTTGGGATTCAACCCTACAGTAATGACTGCAACAGAGAACCACGATGAACATAGTACAGTTGTGTACTTTTACCATAAATGTAGATGTTCAAGTGTGTTCACTGTTGCAGTCTGGGTTACTCTCCCTCCTATCCCCTCTTTTGTTGTTTTTTGAGTACTGTCTGTGTCTCCTTGGCACTACTCTTTCTCTGAGGTATTTTTGCTGGTGAAATTTGGGAATGTTCTAGTTTGATGTTTGCTTATTCTTCTGACTAAGTTTTTGGCCTTTATTTTTTGGGCACCTGACATCGGGGGCAAGAAAAACTGGGGAAAATGGTGTCAGCTGAGGCCTTTATACCCCTGGCGCACTGACGTCAGGGAAGGAGCGACTTCAGCCGATGTCGGACCCAAACTTTGGGACTCTGGCCAATCGAGGGCTGCTGCCAGCAGGAAGAACCCTACAGTAATGACTGCATCAGTGAACACACTCGAACATCTACATTTATGGTAAGAGTACACAACTGTACTTTCTGTGCATAAACGGCTGTCCAAGTGATTTTCTGCTTCAATAGTAACTATATTTGCACGCTGTCCGTGGCTTTTATACTTTAGAAAATGCATATTAATTTGCATTTTCTTATTCTGTTAACATTTAAAGTTAGCGGCATTGATATTTTAAAAAGTGTCCGTGATTATTGCTGGATTTGTCCCTATATAGTTGAGAGCTATGACAAGTGGTGGCATGGGTAGAGAATTTAGGCTGTTGCTCGTAGTACATAAGGTTTGAGTCTGAGTAACTGTAACCACCAGTTATACCTACCTGGGTCATTTCACTCACACACACACACTCAAGAACTAATTCAAATATCTGACACACACTTCATGTGCTGTTTAAGAACTAAGTAAAGCTACTAACTTCATGTACTGTTTAAGAAATATGTAATGGCACTAATTCAGAGAACAGAGCACAAGCGCACTCAACTGAAAGCAAGTGCCATTCTGTTAAAGCTTAAAAGATATCTGCCATTCCATAACAATTAAAGCTTAAAAGAACAAAGTAAAGCTTGCAGACCTTAACAGTACTTCAAATATGTGCTGTTTCAGCTTCAAATATCTGCTGTGCCACTAAATAATACCTGAAACACACACACCTGTCTGCTGTTCTGTTAAAACAACTAAGTAAAGCTTGAAACAGAACTACTTCAAAGTAAAGCAAGAACTAATTCAAATATCTGCCGCACACACACTTCATGTGCTGTTTAAGAACTAACTAAAGCTACCAATTCAAATATCACTTCTGAGAATGGAGCACAAGCACACTCAGCTTAAAGCAACTGCCATTCCATTAAAGCTTAAAAGATATCTGCCGTTCCGTAGCCAAAGCTTAAAAGAACTAAGTAAAGCTTGCAGACCTTAACAGAACTACTTCAAATATGTGCTGTTTCAGCTTAAAAGAACCAAATGAAGCTTGCAGACTGTCCAGCTTTGCTGCATGGCTCGGCATTCTGACTGCAACAGCCTTGTGAAACTGATGTTGTGCACATGATGACGCAAATTTGTAAACTTCAAAGACAAACCTGAAAAATTCGGAAATTAGAGGGGCCACTCTTGAATTTGTGGCACCGCAATATTTTGCCCTCAAAACCAGTATTTACCAAGGAATTTGGTACAGTTGAGTGGTATGGTCACAGCAAGGCTTGCCCCAGTGACAAAAAATCATTTGTGCCACTTTTGGGTTCAGAGACCACTCGTGAGGCATGAGGATGCATCTGCCCAGCTTGTCCACTATCACATTGGAAGTTCCAAGGATGTGCGTTGCCATTAGAAAGTGGTTGGAAGAGATCTCCCACTCCCAAACTCTGAGTGCTTCTCAACAACAGGAATAAGACTTGGCTCCCCCCTGTTTGTTGATGTACCAGATGACTGCCATGTTGTCTGTCTGTATCGCAATTGCCCCTGGAGGAAGGACAGTTTGAAAGGCCTGCAATGCTAACAGCACTGCCCTCATCTCTAAGACATCGATATGCAAGCTGGCATCTGTAAGTGAGCAAGTGCCTTGGACTGTCTTGCCCAGATAATGCTCCCCCACCCGATCTGGTAAGCATCCATGGTCACTATGGTTTGGGGCTGAGGTTGTATGAAAGGCCTTCCCACTAGAATATCTGTAAAGTGAATCTACCAGAGAAGATCCCTTTTGCAACAGTTAGTCACTAAAATATGATACAACATTGGCTGATCAAGAATGAATGATTGGGATGCCAGAAGCCATTGTAGAATCCTCATGTGGAATCTTGCTATAGGTACCAAGGTAATGGTTGCTGCCACAGAACCTACAGCCTGCAGTACCAGACGTGTGGATACTGTGTTGCTTGATGATGATTCTCTTGAATTGAAATCTGATCTTTTCTAAACTGGGAAAGGGAAGGGAAGTTATGCAAGTGCTTGTATTCAGATTTGCCCTTATAAATTCCAAATTCTGCATTGGTATCAGATGAGATTTCTTGTGGTTTATTGTGATTCCGAGGTTGGCACAAGTCTGAAGGTCATAGTCCCTTGATTTTTCTGAGAGATGCTTGGTGGGAGTAGCGATGAGCCAGCTGTCTAAATTAGGAAACACTCGGTGTCTGTGCATACTCAAGTGAGACGCTACCCACTATGTGCTCCCACACCCCCCTTACTTATTATCCTCACTCCAGGGTTGCACTGCAGTGGGGCAGGGGCTATATTTCATTTTTCACCAAATGGAATTCGACCAAATGTGCTTTCAGTCAAATGGGCTGCCTTAAATCATTTTCGACCAAGTGTAATTCGACCAAATACAGTAGACCCATATACATTTTTTTTTTTTTAACTAGAAAATAAGAAAGTTGAAATAAAGTCTACCAACTATGGTCATGAAGATTTCAGTGAAGTGAAAAAAGGGAGCAAAAAGAGAAAATGTATATTAGGGAGTTTCTAAATTTAATATAAGAGATTAACGAAGTGACAGAGAGACTCATAACAGAGAGATAACTAGAGAATTTACAAAATATAACTGTACTTAGCTCGAGAGATTTGGCAACACGTCTTAACACTGGAAGCGGAAAACCATATCTGAGGTAAAACAAAAAGGAGCATTATGGGTAGGGGAAAAAGCTTGAGAGGTTTTGGTCCTCGCGGGCTGTAGTATGGCCAAGTCACATCAGATTTCTAAACCGAACCCAAAGTTCAAGGAATAAATGATTACTGACAATATCAGATAAATAGTTTCCCCTTAAAATTACCTGGAACTAATCTTAAAATCCCTGTCAAAGACAAAAGTAATACTTCCATGCGACCAGACAACATCTAATTTGAATCAATGCCAAGTTCATTCTATCTCGTGTTTCTACTTAAAATTTTTGACCTCAGCCTATCTACAGGGTTTATGCCTGATGCCTGGAAAAAAGCGACTGTGACTCCTCGGCCCTTCTACAGATGCAGGCAATTTTAGGCTCATCAGGCTCTCCAGCCTTATTATACAATGTCAAGGAACTTACAGCAGAACTTATTTACGCTGACACATAACTAATCAAGATCTCAATCAGTTTTGATTTTCTGAAGGGCAGTTCCTGTCTCCTGAACCTATAAGCTTCTTTGAAAATGTCAGAGACTGCAGACAGTGGTCACTCAATGCATACTGTTTAACTCGAACTTGCTAAGGCTTTTGATACTACTCCCCCATGCTAGTGACATTAAAAATTAGACAAATTTAATGCAAATCTGTATGTTATCTCCTGGACTGCAAATCAGCTATCTGACAAACCCCAGGTTGTAAAATTTCCTGGTACCCTCCCTCTCTGAATGTAAAATTGTAACTAATGGGGTACTGCAGGGATCAGTGTTGGGCCCTCCCCTGACTGGCATTTATTTTGAAGACATCCAGTCCAATATCCCAGAACTACGGTTAACCAAGTATACTAAAGACTGCAAACTAGGCACCATTACCTGCTCATTCACTGACACTAAACAGCTCCACAGGGACTGGGATATGCATAAACCTGGTGTAATGTAAATAGTCTCCAGTTAATGCAAAAAAGTAGAGTGTAGTAGCATTTGGTAAAAAAAGCTGTTCCCACCTCATACATTTTAAATGGTACTCCTTTTCAGACAGGCACAGTCATGAGAGACCTGGGTACTTACATGGACAACTCTCTCTCATTCAATCATGTTTCCACCATAGTCAGGAAGTCCTTATATCTGTTCCAGTTAATTTCCAAGGAAATGTCTTAAAAATCCAAAAAAGTCATCTTGCCACTGTACTCTTCACTTATCCAACCCATCACTAAATATACCACACCTTTGGTATATATAAATTAAAGCATATTGTTTAATTAGAAATGTCCCAAAAATACATTACCAAGAAAATCAAAGGCTTTAAATATTTCAGCCATCCCAAGAGACTGGCACAGATCTCATTATATTCAGCAGTCTACTAAATGTTCACAAGTAACCCACATCTTGCTTTACAAGCCATGTTACACATAGCCCTGTTTGACCTCCACTTTCTTTGCAAAACCAGTGGCATTATAAACACCTGCACTAGGAACCTAAATTTACACCAACAAATAAAAAAGACTTACTGGAAGGATAGATTTCTAACTCACTGTATTCCCAGTCTATACTGTAAGTTACCACTACACTTCAAACAAATTACTACTATGATTACCTTTAAGGCTAGTCTTGATAAATGGACGGATAGACACAGCCTTACACTACGATTGTCATCTACAACCTTAGCTGATTTCAGAAGTAAGCAGTATTAAGTGCTTGAAAAGTCAGGCACAATCTTTTAAGTATGTCTACTTAACGGTCTGTATGGCTAGTCATCTGATGATCCTTGTGATCACATGCCTAATATTGTTTCTATGTTAACAAGGTTTGCATAAATTGCATTACGACAACTTGTACTATTGCTTAAAAACATTTCGTCTTGCTTAGACATGGTTATTGTATAGTTTTGCATTAAAAAAACTTGAATTTGTCCGATTATTGATACAAAATTTATACTAGATGCAATTTCTAGTAGAATCGATTCAAATGAAATTTACTTAAAGGATTGCATCAATCACTGGTTTAAGCTACACTGAACAATGTTGATGTCTAAACATCTCACTATCACATACAGGTACTGTGGGGGCAAATTAACACTAGCCTACAAAGCATACCACAGTGCACTGTTATGAGTATTATTAAAGCTTGAATTATATATTAGCTATTGTATACATAATCACACTAATTTAAATTTCTGGACTAGCCTGAACTAAAGTAAAGCGAGAAGCTCCTTCTTAACACACTGTACTACAATGCAAGCAGTACATTACTCCATGCTATCCACAATTCTGTGAGCTGGAATCATTCCAAAATGAGGCTGGATGACTGGGTCGGTAAAAGGGCAATTGACAGTAGTTTAAGTGAGTCAGAGTTCACTAATGGCTTTTGGGCCTGACCATTGGGGAAATGAACATATTTATTTATTCCAGTTTATTCCAGTTTGATTTCCGAGGAGGTCCACTGGGCTTGGGGGTACGTTTTCAGTGGAGGCCCGGGGAGAAAAGCTCCACAGAAACAAAGTTTATTTACATGAAATTCAAAGACAGTATGCATTACAAACAACAGGTTGCTACAAAAAAGAATAAACACAAACCATTTCTATTTTGTTCAAGAGGAAAAAAATAAAAAAACAGGCATATATCATAAAAACTAGATTTTACTATTAAGTTACCTATGCTGTCTACATTTAAGACTGAGGTTAGGAAGGTAATGAGGTTAGCCCGGAGTGAAGGGGGAAGAGAGCTTTAGAGGTATGTGCTGAAGAGTGCAGTTGCATTTCCTGTTTAGATAGAGGTAGGAATGAAGTTGGGTTTTAAAGTTATTAAGGTTGTTACAGGTCCTTAGTGTGGAGGGCAGGGCATTCCATTTTTTAGCTAGGGTAAAGGATAAGAGAAGCTGACCAGCTAGGCGCTTGGGTTTTTGAACGGTGATCAGGTTTTGATGAGAAGATCTAAGGGGGATATAAGGTTGTAGTATATTGGAAAGACAGGCCAGTTAGTGGGTTGGAACAATAATTTGTGGGCTATAGTGATTTGGAGAAAGTCACATTGATTGGAGAGTTCAAGCCAGTTTAAAGAGTGAAGGGAGGTGCAGTGATGAGAGGAGGATTTGGCATTGGCGGCAAATTTGGAGATTTTGTTGTAACATTGTTCCAGTTTGGAGGTAAGTGTGAATGATAAATTAGTGAGCAGAGGAGCGCCATACAGTAGAGAGGGAAGGAGGTAGGTAAAGGCAAGAGTTAGTCTGGTGGGAGGAGAGAGGTAGATAGAGTTCATATTAACTTATGAAAAAGTGAATAGCAAATGTGAAATAAGTAAGATGTGTCAAAAATAAGGAAAAGCAACTGTATTTATTTATACATGCGAAATTCAGGGTGGATTTTTTTAATCAATTAGCAAAACAGCTCAGAAATATCAATCAACCAATTAACCAGCAGTTCCCCCAAAATGGGGGAATACAAACAGAAAACAGTAAGTCCTACATCAGTTATATCATATAACTTCTTTAGTTTTAGGAAGCTAATATTAAACTTTTTTGAACTGTTAGGTCTTTGAAGCTTTATCATACCTTGGAATGTTCCTGGGTAAATGTTTAAGTTGTTTCCATTCATTTCTTTTAGTACAGAAGATCCATCCATCGCCTGTTGTGATAAAATTGTTCTAATTATTATACAAGAAAAAAATTAAAAGGAGAAGCAGTTTTATGAAAAACAAAATTAATGTATAACCAGAAACCTCTGATGCCAAACCAAATATCTGGAATAAGGTATAGAGACATATTAAGTCATACCTGGAGAACAACATATTTTAGTGCAAATATGAGGTCTAAATTTCTCCAAGACTATAGTAGGATATGGTAATACACATGTTAAAGCACTGCTAAGTGAATACTCACTTTATGCACAGATCTTCAAGATGGTCCCCTGGTTAACCTGTAGGTAATGTATTTTATTGTCACTCTGAATGAATCTTCCAAAACTTCTAGATGTTCATCATTCCTACTGCTGCAGTAGCCTTTAGGCTGCTAAGGTTCAAAGGAGATTACCAGGCTAACAGCTTAAGAGCCTTTACAAGCCTAGCCAATGTAACCCAATTTTACCCAATATATGGCCCCTATGGACAAGAGGATGACATGAATTTGTGCCTATGCCTTGAATATCTTGCACAGACAATACTCCAGGTGTGAATTTGGGAGTCCCCATCCACTGATACAAAATGCGTTTGAAGAGATACAGGGAAGGGCTCTGCTTAATGTGAATAGGAAGTCTGTTCCAAAAAGGGGGAATCTCTGAGACACATATCTGTCTCACCTGTCTCTCCAGCATGTTTTGAGTCACTGACTCGGTTTAGATCCCTAGATCGGGTGACCTTCTTGTTGTTTGGTTTGCAGATGTGTAGCATCTCCATCAAGGCTGGATTTGTGAGTGCCTTGTTGGTCAGGCATAGCTCACTCCTAAATAGTCAATAGGAGACAGAGTAAAGCAAAAATTTGTGAGTGCCTTGTTGGTCAGGCATAGGTCACCCCTTAATAGTTGGTAGGAGACAGAGTAAAGGGATATGGCTTTTAGTCTATCCGCACAGTTCATGTTGTTTACACCACATATTTCCTTTGTGAGGAGCCTTTGAAGTCACTCCAGCTGCTATAAGTGACCAGTCAAATATATGTCAAATGGCAGACTGTACTCGATTATTGGTCTTATGTGGTCTGAGTACAGCAAGACTATAATTTCCTTGGATCTGGATGCCATACCTTTACTTATAGGTTGTGCCACACTGGACTTCCTCACCACTTTGGACACGTGACAGTCAAAGTATAGGCTACTATACCTGTGTACCTAGATCTCTCACCTCTGACACTGCTTTTACAGGTGTGCTATTGATGTTTTAATTTGTAGGGATATTTGAATTCCCAAAGAGTAAGATAATACACTTTTTCACATTTAGTTTTAGGCCATGGTTCTGGCACTAATCGTTTGTCTGATCCAGACCCTCCTGAAGGATATCTACATCATCGGGGGATTCAATGATCGCCCCAGCTTGCAGTTATTGGAAAACATTGTCATCCAGATGCCTTCTACATTAGCTTTGACTTCAGAGAAGTATATTCCAAACAGGAATGGTCCCAGCTCTGAGCCCTGTGGCACACCACTAGTAACTGGCCTCTTGATGTATCTGGATTTACCCATTTTAACCATGTGTGTCCTGTCTGTGAGCCAACTGGCTATCTGTCTAGTGATGTAGGGATTTATGCCCAGTTTTGTATGTTTATTTACAATACTTGAGTGGGCAATTCTCTAAAATGCCTTGGCAAAGTCAAGGTAGGAGTTATGTACTGTTTTATCCTCATCTATGGTGTTAGTGACTTTCTAAAAAAAATCCACCAGATTCAGGAGGCATGACCTGCCCCTAAAAAGCTGAACTGGGTCCAGTCCAATGTTTGGAGGTTACCTATGTCACTATTTATCAGGTCCATGATTATTCTTTCCATGGCGTTACATTTATGACTAGTCAAACTTATGGGCCTGTAATTTTCTGGGTCAGTAGATGGTCCCCCTTTATGCAGAGGGATAACTGCTGCTGTCCTCCACTCTTCTGGGACAAAGCCAGTCTAGAGGCTCTTGCTAAATACAGATCCTAATGGGCCTGATAAGTCCTGATTTAAGCAGTTTAAAGAGACAACCTGGTATCCTGTCAGGCCTCACTTAAGCCATGTTTTTAGCTCTAGAGAATACAGTGATAACCTGTTCTTTAGTGATAACTGGCAGGTGAGTGGTGGACAGTACTTCTTGGGGAGAACTGGGGTTGATGCTGAGGCGAAATTTGAGCTATATTTTTCAGCCAGCAGATTTGCTATATCTTCTGAATGAGTATAGGTGATGCCATCTACAACCAATTCCACACATTGTTGGGTATTGCCCCGAAGACTGCGGACATAACTGAAAAATGCATTGCAAGCATCCTATAGTTTTGGAGGCTATTTTCACCTCAAACTCTGTTTTCAGAAACATGACTAGCTCCCTGATTCACTTGTTTAGACTAATGAGGGACTTTTTGCGGTATTGTGCACATCCCCTCTTACTTCTTGTCAGGATTTTCTGTCTTTTGTTGTACAACCTATTAATACCAGGGGTCCACCAGGGTGGCTTGTTTTAGAAGTTTGACCCGAGTTTATTTTGGTCTGGTACTGCAGTTTCTATGTAGTTGTTTATATGGTTGTATAGGGCTTTTGCATGCTCGTCTGCATAGGTTTCTGTGTTTTCTGGATTTGGTACAGCTTGGAAACTAGCTATGCTGTCCGTTTTTTAGGATGTAATTTACCTTAGAGATGTTCTTACAGTTTTTGTGGTTAGGTGGGGGGATAGTTTTACCTTTATTTCAAGTGAGACCAGATCTAGGATATTTGTAGTGGTAGTCCAGACTAGCTGCTTCAGGGCATATGAATCTACAAAGTCAACAAATCTTTGGGCCTGCATGTTACTGGTCATATATGCCTCCCAATTAATGGAAAGGTAGTTAAAATCATCCATGAGTATGTTTTTGGGCTGGATGGTGACTGATTCTAGTAACTTCAGATATGGTGTTTGGGTTTCCTAGTTCATGGTGGGTGACCTGCTTCTAACAAGAATATGGTAATAGATTTTCCTGTGGTTAGTTGGACATAGACTATCTCAAGAATGTCATATTGTTTGAAGAGCCTTGAGGTGTGCTTATCCTTTATGTTGATAGAAACACCTGCATCTTTTGCTCTTTCATGTTGAAACATATGAAAAGCATTATAGCCATGCACTTCACGAATGCTTTTGGTGGCATTGAACCATGTTTCAGTAACCGCACTGATCTGACAACTGTGCAGTCATTGAAACATGGCTCAAAGCCATGGAAAGTATTCTCCAAGGTGACGAGAACTCCCAGACATTGCAGTTTCTTGTTGAAACTCCTAGCATTGAGCAGTAACACCTTTGGTTTGTCCCAAGTAGCTTTTGTTATGTTGGAAGATTGGTTTGTTTGGCAATACCTAAAAAAAAAACACTATGGGGTGGATAATATTTTGGCCAATATCTGAAAGTCTAAAGATGACAGGTGAAGACTATCCCTGGCAAAGCTGCATGGCATGTCTACAATGTCCTCCCAGGCTGACAAGTACTGAACCCATCTGGAATGACACCAGTATCTCAGCCAATTGTTAAAATCAATAATTTTCTGCTGATATTGTGGCATCATCCTTGGAGAAGATAGAATGCTGTTCAATCCTTGGCTCATACTGGCCTGTGACACACATTTTGAGAAGTCAATCGTATCTCTCTTTATATAGACCAAGGAGGTAAATCTCAGGTCATTCATGCCCACATGGACTATGACTGAGTCATACTGGTACTTAGGGGTAAGTGACCTGAGTGCTTGTGTGATCTGGCAGATCCTGGTCCCTGACAGGGAACTAACTGTAAATCTCCTTATCCAGCCTGGTAAGAGGGACATCAGTGTATCTTACAATGGAGTCTTTTATGACCAGTATATTGGGTTGTGGAGTGTTTTGCCTTATGGGCTTGGTAATTGAGACACAATGAGATGTGGCTTTATGTGTTTTAATGGAAATTGTTTTGTTTGTGTACATGGGGAGTTTCTAAGGACTGTGCCTGAGAGGCCTCTGAGGGTTGGATAAGTTACATAAGAGCAACTCTGCATATCTGGGTCTATGTGTGTGATCCTTTGTGGTTGCGGTGAGTGATGTGTGACTTGCTGACAACTTGTTTGTTGCTTTTTGTGTCTGTATGTGAGAGTCTAGCCTTCAGTGTCAATGTGTAAAGTACAGTTGTGTAAAATCTTGCCATAAGAGTAGATGTCCTTTCCTTCACTGTTGTAGTATTCTTTTTGGTTGGGATTCCCTGCCATGGAAGCCTGACATCAGGTCAGTATACCAAAGTCTACTGTTGCTTTATGGTATGCTGAATGTCACATGTATGTTCCTCACATAGCGTAGGGCATAAAGGTGACATCCGGATGTACCATCCTCAGAACTGATTGCCCAGTAGGAACACCAGTCTAAGGAATCCCAGGAGGTAACCAGTACTTCCAGGAAGGAAATGGACTAGGGGGAAGGAGGGAGGGAGTGAATACTGCAACAGTAAAGGAAAGGACATCTACTGTTATGGTAAGATATTACACAACTGTACTATGCCCTTCCATTCACTGTTGCAGTATTCTTTACATTGGGAGAGTGCCAAAGCTCAATAAGAAACTTGGGGAGGAGGAGGAAGGAGCAGTAGAGCTCTCTAAAAAGCCATGAAGAATGTCTCTAGCAAAACCAGCTCTAGCTCTGGAGATACCATCCAACGTGCAGTGCTTGGTAAAAGTATGCACAGAATTCCAGGTAGCTGCTTCAAGAATAGAATTAATATCCACCCCCCTTGAAAAAAAGCCCCAGAAGAAGCCACAGCTCTAGTAGAATGAGCCTTTACAGAAAAAGGGGAGCTCTTACCATGAAAAGTATAACAAAAAGAAACAGCCTTTGAAGAAGAAATAGTTTGCTTGGATACAGCTAATCCTAAGGACTTGGGATGAAAAGAAACAAAAACTGATCAGATTTTGTAATAGCCTTAGTCTTATCCAAATAAAATCTGAGTTGTCATTGCACATCCAAAGTATGCAGCACCCTCTCACTGGCATATTGTGGAGAGGGGAAAAACGTAGGCAAATTAATAGAATGATTAAATGACAACTCATTAACCACCTTAGGCATAAAAGAAGGATTAGTATGTAAGAACACTCTGTCTTTACAAATATAAGGAGGACAAGCCATAAGGGCTTGAAGATCAGACACTCATTTGGCAGAAGTATGGGCTAACAAAAGAAGTGTCTTCAAAGAACAATGTTGCGAAGAAGCTGAAGCAACAGGCTCAGAAGAAACTTGAGCCAACTTCTCCAAAAAAAAATTAAGATCCTAGGGAGGAGGAACAGGTTTCTTGGGAGGTCTTATATGAAGGACACCTTTAAGGAACTGTTTAGCCTCAAATCTAGAAGCCAAAGGAGGAGATAAAGGCAGATAAGCAAGGGTACCTGATAAATGGGCCTTAACAGAATAGGCCAAACCAGCATTGAGCAACTCACACAAATAGGAGAGAATCAGAGGAACATCCACAGTAAATGGGTCCAGGTTATGATATAGAGACACCAAACAGAAAACTTCTTCCATTTGGATAAATAGGATTTCCTAGTAGTGGGCTTCCTGGCCTGCTGCAAGACCCTCAGCATGTCCTCAGGAAAATAAAGTGTCTGTGGATTCAAAATCCTATCACCCACAGTATCAGCTGAAGAGTGGACAGGTGGAGATGGATGAGAGATCCCTTGTCTTGCATGAGTAGGTCCACCCTGTGAGGTAAATTATGATGTTTGCCTTTGGCTAAATGCAGAAGAAGAGGGAACCAATGCTGTCACCAACAAGATTTTGGGAGCATCCTGCTGAATTTTAAACAGGATTTTTGAAATGACATGAAGGCGAGGGAATGCATAAAGAAACATCCCCTTCAAAGAAAAAGAGAGGGCATCCACCTTTCACTCCAGAGGACCTGGGACTCAGGCACAAACTAGAGGAAGCTGTCTGTTCACGAGGGGGGGCAGAAAGATCTATTTGAGGAGTTACCCACTGGTTGGCAATATCCAGAAACACATCCCTGTGAAGTATCCACTCATGAGACTGAGTTAAGGACCTGCTCAGAGTGTCTGCCACAATGTTTTGACCTGAAGGGATGTATACTGCCTGAAGAGTCACTTGATACTGGACAGCAAGATCCCATACCAGGAGTGCCAACCTGCAAAGAAGGTACGAGCTTGCTCCTCCCTGTTTGTTTATATACCACATCACTGTGGTATTGTCTATGAATACCTTGAGAGGCCCTGGGGAGAATAGAGGATGAAAAGCTTGAAGAGCCAACAGAAGAGCTCTCATTTCTTTGGCACTGATGTGTTCCTTCTACTGAAGAGGCAACCACACCTTCTGTACCTTCAGGGAGCCAAAAGCTGCTCCCCATCCCACATCTGAAGCATCTATGAACAGTTCCTGACAGGGAAGAGGAGGATGAAAAGGCAGCCTTGGATTTAAAGACAACTGGTGGATCCACCTGTGAAGTTCTTTCTTGAGACAAGGACAAAGAGGAACCACAAAGTCTAGAGGATGTGCACGTTGAAGCTAAACTGACTTCAGAAACCACTGAAACTTTTTAATGTGGAGTTTGGCCAGGATAGCAATGGTGGATGCCATGGAACCCAGAGTCCTCAGAAACTCCCTGGCTGTAATGGAGGCCAGAGGAAGATGACTTTGAAAGACAGAGATGAGAGTTAAGGCCTTTGGAGGAGGCAGGGATGTCAGCATTGGCACCTTCTGAATCCTGCAAGCCAGAAAGACATAATCCTGAGAAGGAGTAAGAGAAGACTTTATGAAGTTTATTGCGAAACCCAGGCTCTGAAGAAGGGAAATGGCTAAATGAAGATTTTGCAACAGGATCTCTGGAGAGGATGCCTGAATCAACAGGTTGTACAAATAAAGAAATATTTGTATCCCCAGAAGCCTGCAAAAAGCAATCACAGGAGCGCATCTGGTGAATACCCCTGGAGCAGTAGAAAGGCCAAAGGGCAAAGCAGAAAACTGAAAATGCCAGGAAGCAACAAAGAAATGCAAAAACTTCCTGCAAATGTGATGGATTGGAATATGGAGATAAGCATCCTTGAGATCCAGAGACAACATACCGGCATGAGGTAGCAAAAGAGGAAAAAGAGTCTGAAGGGACAACATTCGAAAAGAAGGCACTTTCAGAAAAGTATTTAGATGAGGGAGGTCTAGACTTGGTCTCTAAGTACCCTCTTTTCTGGGCAATAGAAACATTCTGGAGTAAACCCCCCTTCCCCTTTGGGACACAGGTGCCTCTTGAATAGTACCCTGAGTCAAAAGGTCTCGATGAACGTCTGGGGAAAAAAGGAAATTGTCCCCGATGAGGCTGAGGAAAGCCATACAAGGGGGATGGGATTTCCACACCATGAAATACCCCTGCCAAATAATGAACAGAACCCAAGAATGTTGAATAATCTGAAGCCAAACAGGAAGGGAAAGGGAAAGGCAAAGAGAAAGAAGAATGAGGCTGGGAAGAGATGGAGTCACACATCATCCTGTTTATCAGGAAAGGAAGACTTCTGAGTCCCTGAAGTCTGAGTAGCCTTAGTAGGAGGAGCCCACTTACCACTCTTTTTGACCTTAGCAGGAGGGCGAGATTGCCTGCGAACAAAGGCTGGCATATTAGGGTAGTTTCTCTAAACCTCAGGCACAGGAGGGACAAACACATGTTTGAGTTCCTGTAAAGCCTTCCCCTTATCCTGAAGGGACTTAAAAAAAAATAGCAGCTACTTCCTCAAAAAATAAGTTATATACTCACCATAACGTTCCATGTTTGTAGTCCATCTTGCCCTTCATTCTTACACGTGGGTTCGGGACTCAGCCTTTTTACAAGCTCAAAGTCTTCTAGTTGGCTCTTGGCTAGGTAGGTATCCCGTGGTGCACCAGTACAACCCCCAGATCTTGTTTGCTGCTAACTAAGAGAAATAATAACAAACTATACAGAAAGAACCCAATAATAAAAGGTCTCCAGTGAATAATAATAACAATATTTTTTTGTCTCCAGATACTTCCAGGATGGGAGGTAGGAGGGTGGCTTCGTAAGAATGAAGGGTGAGATGGACTACAAACATGGAACGTTATGGTGAGTACATAACTTTTTTATGTTCTGTAGTCCTATCTCGCCTTCATTCTAACACATGGGACAGCGTCCCTAGCACCTTATTCTTGGGTGGCTCAAGGAAAAATACTCCTGGGTACCATGGAACCAAAGGATGCTTTACCCCTGGAGGTCAAATCCAATTTGTAATGAGTAATAAATGTGTGAGGGGTAGCCCAAGTTGCTGCTGCACAGATATTGCCAAGTGGGACCCTGGCTTGAAAGGCTGCAGAGGTAGACTGAGATCTCGTAGAATGAGCCTTAATTTTGAAATGTAAAGGCTTCCCATCAGAAGTGTAAATGTAAGCTATACAGCTAGAGATCCAATTAGAGAGGGTCACTTTCAAAACTGATAGACCTAATCTGGCGTCAGAAAAGGAAATAAATAATTGGTCTGACTTCCTGAATTCCTTAGTCCGGTGCAAATAAAAACGTAATTGTCTATGAACATCCAACTGATGAAACCTGTATTCTGCTGCGTTGGAATGATTAGGGAAGAACACTGGGCATTCTATGGATTGGTTCAAAGTGTTATGGGAACAGACCTTGTGGACAAAGGATGGATTAGTATGAAGAGATACTCTGTCTTTGCGAAATATCAAATAAGGGGGTTTGACAGAAAGTGCTTGTAAATCTGATACTCGTCTAGCAGATGTGATTGCCACCAGAAACAAAGTTTTCCAAAACAGAAATTTCAAGGACGACGAATGAGAAGGCTCAAAAGGTGAAGACGTTAATTTGGATAGCACAAAATTCAAGTCCCATGAAACATCCGGTTCCTGAAAAGGAGGTCTTAACAAGGTGGCACGTTTAAGGAAAGTCTTGCACAACCTATGTGACATCAAATTAGAGTCTTGTAGACCTAGCTGAAAATTAGAAATCACTGCCAATTGAACCCTGATTGTGGCACCCACAGATCCCTGGTGGAAAAGTTCAGACAAAAATTCCAAAACCACCGAAATAGAAGCAGTATAAGGGTCAACATTCTTTTCCTCAGCCCAGATACAGAACCTTCTCCATTTACTGGAATATAATTTCCTAGTGGAGGGTTTATGAGAAGACGTAAGGATATGAGTTAAGTCGTGAAGCCTGACTAGGGATGGAAATGGAGCAGCCAAGCTGTCAAATTGAGGGTGTGTAAGGTGGGGTGAAGGGAGCCTGACATGTGCGTCAAGAGATCTGGCACTGGGTCCAGAATCCATGGATCATCTAGAACAGGAGTGTCCAACCTGCAGAGCTCTTCCATGCGGCCCGCGACCCTTAAATTCAAATTTAACTTTTCCGCGTGTTTTCACGTCCGCGTCCTTCAGCTATTCTGCGCATAAAATTACTTTTCATGTTTTTCTTGCCAGCGTCTTTCAGCTGGTATAAAACACCGTTCTGTCATTTTTTTCATTTGCGGTTAAGGAAGGAGTGAGATCGCGGTGAAGAAAGTGGATGTATTATTTATTTTACACACTGACTACAACATCAATTCTACAGCAGTAAAAGCTAAGCTATATAGACAGTATTAAAGTGATCTTAAATGGGTCAGAAATATTTCTGCAGCAAAACGTTGTTTGACTATAAGTGGCAATGGTCTTACTATCAGTGAAGCAGCCATTCTCTGGAAAGCTGAATGGAGTTTGCAGAATGTTGTCCTTGTTCTTTATCTTGAATATTATTCTTGTAAGAGTTTCAAAGTGCACTTTGCTTTTTCTTTAAATTGAAATGGAAGGGTAATAGCAGCCAAACGATATAAGTTGGGCTGAATGGGGTTTATTTACTGCTGAATGGAGTTCTCTACATAAGGTAGTTGGTTTACTATTATTTGCTGTGTTGACAGCAGAAATTTTCTGTATTTTTTTACAAAATTACATGATGGCTCCTGAATCATTAACTATTAATTCTAGTGCCCATGGCCTTCCAAATTAATTGTTTTATTTTTTCCAAGAGAGCAGACTTGGTGGTGTTAGTTGTTTTCCCTAAGATAGGTTACTTTGGTTGAAATAGTTGCTATTCTGACTGTCTTTTTGTTCTGTATATATTTGGTTGATTGTCATGAGATTTCTTCCTCTCTCCAGTGCTTAGTTTCTCTACCCAATGAATGATATTATCTCATTTAATAGTCAAGGAAGGGTATAATTTGCCTTCTGAGCCTCCTCGTGGTAATTGGGAATAGTGCCCTGTATCTGGAATAATTGTTCTGTACAACAAGTAAGAATGTTGTTAGGGGATGACTAAATGTAAAAGAGTGTCCAGTTTGTGTTTTCACTTTAAGTAGGTTGCCCTCTTCACTTTCAGATACTGATCAACCATTAATGGGTGTGGAGGTGGTGGTTGTTCTGTTTTAAAAACATAGTTTTTTCCCATAGCTAGGCACCTGTGTTTTATGTTACTTATCTCCAGGTCTAGAATGGTGGTGTTTCAGGTTTATACTGGTTGACAGCATATAAGGTTCATAGGTTGATACTAAGCTTTTGCAGGGTCTCAAACAGCATTAATATTTAGAAGAGTATGAGGTCAGACTTCAAATTTAGCAAGTATTTTTACTGCTCACAGGTAGTATCAGTAAATGATAAAAGAAAGTGATTGTCATTAAGCATGCAGCATTTGTTACATGGCATCAGAGGCTGCAGTCAGTCTAACCTGGAATCTGATATTGCAATCATGTAATAGTGGGAGGTAATAAAGTGATTTGAACTAGTCTCTCAAGGTGCACAGTAATAACTCAAACAGACATACTTGATAGTCATGATGCAGATAGGCAGGTGGGAATGGAGCAAGTGTAAACCCGTGTATTCAGTGCTGCACTTTAAGTGATCCTGAAGCTTAGTGGTGATTTTGAGGTTGTTCACATATGATAAAATGATGCTTAAGCCATTTGCATCTGCATATTAGATAAGATGACTTTTCTGTAGTATTTTTGCATGTTAGTTAGATGTTGCCCATTCGATTCTCAGTTAGCGACATGCGTGAATGGGCATTCCTTCGTTGAAGGTTGTGTGTTAGGTCAGGCAAGCCAGCATGTAAAAATCTACTGCCAATCATTAGTGGAGCGGAGTTCCGCTGTGGTTTAGGATGCGTCGTTAGAGACAGACTTTTTTTTTTTTTTTTTTTTTTTATGTGAGACCTTTTTTTTTTTTTTTTTTTTTTTTTTGGTCCTCACTTGCCGTTTGCCCCCAGACCATTTCTGTTGACTCAATGCGGCCCTTGCAACTGAAAAGGTTGGACACCCCTGATCTAGAAGGTGAGGCTCGAGAAAGGGTAACCAAACCTGTCGAGGCCAGTATGGGGTAATGAGGATTAGTTTGCTTCCCAGCTGTTTGGCTTTCTGAATCACCTTGGATATGAAAGGAAAGGAAGGGAAAGCATAAAGGAGACCCAGAGGTCAATCGTGAACAAGTGCATCTCTCGGTGACTCCCCCGGAGGGGGGACAAGGGAGAAATAGCTGCTGCATTTGTCATTGATTGAGCTGGCAAAGAGATTGCAGCAAGGCTGTCCCCATCTGCGGAAAATCTGCTCCGCTATTTCCTGCTTCAGAGACCACTCGTGAGGCATCAAAATTGCCAGGCTGAATTTGTCTGCTATCACGGTGGTTGACCCCAGGATGGGCATCACCACCAGAAAGTGCTGGGAAGATATCACCCATTTCCAAACTCGAATGGCCTCACGACAGAGTGGGTATGATCTGGTTCTGCCTTGTTTGTTGATATATCATACTACTGACATGTTGTCTGATTGTATTGCAATCTTTCCAAGAGGAAGAAGGTCATGAAGTGCTTGCAACGCCAGGAGCACCACCCTCATCTCTAGAACGTTGATATGCAGGTGAGCCTCATGATCTTGCCATGTGCCTTGGACAGTCCTCCCTAGATAATGCCACCCCCACCCTATCTGTGAGGCATCCGTGGTCACACTGGCAATGGGTTGGCGAGGAACAAATGGAGCGCCCGTGGTTAACTGATTGGGTTGCATCCACCAAATGAGGTCCTTCTTGCAAGAGTCTGTTAACAGAATGTGATGAGTTAAGAGCAGATATTGGAAGGACCACTGGGATGACAGAAGCCACTGAAGCATCCACATGTGTAGTCCGGCTAGCAGCACTAGTAGTATGGTAGAAGCCATGGTCCCTAGAAGCTTCAGAACAGTCTTGGCCTTGACTTTTTGAAGGGAGAGAAGACGGTGAATTTGAAGAATCAGATTCTGTGCTCTTTCTACTGGAAGATGAGCCAACATGGCTACTGTGTCTATTTCTACGCCTATAAAAATCACAAATTGAGAGGGCAATAAGGCATATTTTTCCCAATTGATAGTAATCCCCAACTGGGTACAAAGTTGAATAGTAGCGTCCCTCGTCTGAAGAAGTAGATGCCTGGTGGGGGCGGTCAGGAGCCAGTCATCCAGATACGGAAACACCTGCAATCCTTGATGTCTCAGGTGAGCTGTCACTACTGCCATACACTTGGTGAACACCCTGGTGGCTGTGGTGAGACCAAAGGGCAGAGCACGAAACTGGTAGTGACTGGCTCCCAGCCGGACGCGTAGATGACTCCTTGACGCCCTGTCCATTTTTATGTGGTAGTAAGCATTTTGGAGGTCTGTTGAGCACATCCAAGTGTCTTTCCCTAGTAACGGGAGCATAGCCTGCAGTGTCACCATCCAGAACTTGTCCTTTACGGATTTGTGTAATTTGCTGAGGTCCAAGATGGGCCTCCAGTACCCTGTACGTTTTGGTACTAAAAAGAATCTGGAGTATGTTCCGAATCCTATTTGGTCTGTGGGGACGGTTTGGATGACTCTTTTTGCCAGCAACTTGTTGACCTCCGCAGTTGCTTGATCCCTGTGATTGGATGGAACATCCGGGATCCTCTTGGGAACATGAGGTGGCAGAGAAAAGGGTATGGAATAACTGCTGGAAAATAATTCTTTGTACCCATCTCTCTTGAGCGATACTTAGCCAAGCTTTCGGATACAAAGAAATGTGACCCCCGACTGGCTCCAGAGAAGCACAGTCGGGCCCCACATCAGGAGCGCTGGTAGGGCCGGCCCCAAAACAAATCATGGCCTCCCTGGTTTTGCGGTCTGCCCCTCCCTCTAGGGCGACGTCTACCATTTCCTCCTTCTCCTCTGCCTCTGAAGGAGGAGTCACCCTGTGCATCCTAGAAAAACCTCTGGGACTTCTCAAACCACATTTTACCACCTCTTTGACCTTAGGGTATGGTCTAGAAAGGATGGTAAAATGTACTCCCACGGCAGAGAGTGTTTTCCCATCTTGCTCACACAGGGTGAGTGTGTCCTTTACCTTGGGTCCAAACAATGAAGAACCGTCGAAGGGGGCATTGGTAAATGTAGACTTGAATGGTTCTGCAAAATTACACAAGCGCATCCAGGAATGACGCCTTTGGGAAATTCCTGAACCCGCTGCACTGCTCGCTCCATCGGTTGCATACAAGATAAGCCTCATGGAGGAGTTGACAATAGAGTTCAAGGTGATCAACTGGGCAGACACCTTCTCAGCGACTGCCTCAGTGGATGTACCTTGTAGAGTCTCTCCTAACTACTATCTCTCTGAAGTCTCATGAAGTGTGCAAGGTAGTTCAGTGATCTAAAAGTAAATGCCACTGACAAAAAGATATGCTTCCCGGATCTGTCCATCGTTTGAGATTCTCTATTCAGCGGATGGACAGAAGATGAAGTCTCTGCTAGCTCCTTCTTAGTGGCCGCCGCCACCACCATGGCATCTATGGGAACACCCTTCAACAAAAATTCCTTCTCCTTGGGAGGTGATAGAAACTTTTTTGGTCTCCTGGGGACTGGCTCCACGGCATCAGGAGTATCCTACACCTTCCGACTAACAAGCTCTAACAGTTCATCGAAAGGGGGAGACACCCAAGAGGCTGAAGGTTGAGACCTGAAAGCCTTCAGGTACACTGACTCCTCATCAGAAGGGGTGACAGTGGGCCAGCTGCACCTCTGCTTAAGGATCTCCAGGATGTCTATGAAGGAGACATCATCAGAGGACAACTTGGGGACCCTTCTGACTCCTCAAGGTCAGTGTCTGAGGTAAGACACTCATCCTGGGAGTCTACATGCTTCCTCTTGCATGTTCTCTTCCATGGGGGCTCCTTGGAAGGATATTCCAGGGTGGTAGCGAAAGAATGGGGGCCACCAGCTGGTGGCTCATGAAGTTGTGGGTCTCTGCTGTCCAGAGAGGGAGTAGGTGCTGAGACAGAAGTATGTGCCCTAGGGGGAAGCACACTCCTTATCATCTCGAATGCCAACCTCCCTGGCTCCAAAGACCTCCCCAGCTCCGAGGAGACCGAGGATGCCATCGGTTCCAGAGCCATTGACTTCGAGATAGATATAGGGTCTGAGCTCACCCTAGGGGATGCGCTGAGAGGAAGGCTCAGAACAGAAGAGGTTCATTTCCAGGCATCCCTGTCGGGGCTGACCAGGAAGCTTTGGCTCCTAGACACCACGGACGGCACCATGTGTGACGGAGCAGAACTTGGCTCTGAAACAACCTCGGGGGTGCTGGAACCAAGGGTTCCACCAGCGGTACTAAACACACTGGCTTCGAAAGACCAGCATGGCTTGGAGGAGGAATCACAGAAGGGGTAATGGACTCAAGTGGCCCCGGAACCGACTGGGTCAGAGCCAACAACATTTTAGGTAAGGCAGATGACTTCAGGAGTCTTAGCACTACTCTCTCCACATCTTCTTCTGATAAACTCCTGGAAGACCTGGAGGACAAAGTGGGAGAATGGGATCTCTGCAATATGGGTGACCTCAGTGTAGGGGAGACCGGTAATGGATCCGTAGACCGGCTCTGATGTCTACTATCAGTGGTTGGCTCCAAACTACCTGGTGCCGACACTGTAGCAACAGTAGTAGTAGTAGAACCCTTGATCAGCTCTGAACTCAGTGGAGCCGAGAAGGCAGTAGGTTTGTCAGATTTGGAAATTTTAAGAGGCGGCTCCGATGCACCAGCCAGCGCTGGGGAGGGCCTCTTGGAAGATTTTGATTTCTCCTTTTTAGATCCATGAGACTTAGCAGATGAGGAAGAGCTAGCCAGATCTTCCTCAAAAGAGGGCTTAAGGAGACCTTTTAGTATGAGTTTATTTCTCCTCTCCAGTAATACCCTGGGACTGAATGAGTGACAAAATAAGCATGTTTCCTGTAAGTGGATGGCCCCAAGACAGCACATGCACTTACTGTGGCCATCCGTTATGGACATCTTCTGTGAGCATTTAACACACTTTTTAAAACCAGATGGATTATAATCTTTAACCTCCTTAGACATCTCACAGAAGATTGCAATCAGACACACGACACACAGAGAAGAAAGGGAAAGTGGGAGGACAAGGTCCTCTAACTTAAACGGGCCTAGCCCTTAAAGTACCAACAAGACACACCAGAGAAAAAATACAATCTCTAACAATGCAAAATAAGAGAATGAAGGTAAAAGAAAACCTCTGTTCTGACTGTCAAAAAAAAAATAAGCAGAGCCCCGCAAGCAAGGTATTTATTTCAATCTATTTATGTTAAATCTGAATATACAGAGAAACTTATCTAGTAAGCACACACAGTCTAAACTACGCGCAAAAGGCGCCTACAAATAGTAATATCAACAATATGAAACTCAGGGTATAAAGATATATATATATATATATATATATATATATATATATATATATATATATATATATATATATATATATATATATATATATATATATATATATATACACACACACAACCCCAGTGAAGAAATAAACTGGCACACAGGAAACCAAGAGAACAAAAAGGCCAACGGCCAACTGTTCTCAGAAATACTTAACATAAAAGAACTATAGTAACTTGAAAACTATGAAACTACCAAAGAACTCTAGTAACAGTTATCAAAAGCTATCTACGTATGAAAAAACAGCAATATTTGTCAAAAAATTAGCAAAATGTGTTAGACTTAACCACGGCCAAGAAGAAGCACATCCGAACTTGTCGACGTGGCAAACGAGATCTGGGGATTGTACTGGTGCACCATGGGATACCTACCTAGCCACGAGCCAACTAGAAGAATTTGAGCTTGTAAAAAGGCCGAGCCAGCGGCGAGGATCGGCTCCGAACCTATGTGTAAGAATGAAGGCGAGATAGGACTACAGAACATCAAATATTTATCATCAACAGGAACATCCATCAACTTATCCTTGATATTATCAGGTAAAGGCTGAAGCCTAAGCCAAGAATACCTCATCATTGAACCAAAAGCAGCAGCACTAGAAGAGGCATCTGCTGCATCTTAACTACACTTAATAGAATGATGAACCACTTGAGAGGAAGTCCCTAGCAAGGAAAGAGCAGAAGTTCTACCCTCAGAGTCTGGGAGATCAGAAATAAACTGACAAGTCTGAGAAAGAAGAGCCAACACATACCTGGACATATCAGTCTGATAATTAATAGCCCTAAAACCCAGGTAGCTTAAGTATAAACCTTCTTACCTAACCTTTCCATGGTTCTACTGTCTTTATAAGAAGGCAGTAACTTGGGTGAAGGAAGCAACTGAGAAGGCTTGTCAGAAGCTGCAGACAACACTGAGGGGTCAGCAGGAGGAAACACACAAAACGTTGCAATCCTTAGGCACTCTATAAAATCTGTTAGGCTTCTTAGGAGCAGGGGGCCAAGAATCAGGAGCTTTAGAGGCACTGGAAAAAGCATCCAACAAAGCAGCCAAGACAGAAGGAACAGCAGAAGGTTTCAGAGATTATGGATTTCACAAACTGGAACATAATCCCATTTAAAAAATCCCATCATCCTAGAGATTGTGTCCCCAAAGGACATTTCTTCAAAAGGAGTATCAAGACTATTATATTCCTCTTCCTCTGACCCATAGTCCAAGGGTGAAGAAATTTGGGAATAATAAAAAAGGGATTCCACATCAGAATCAGACTCCTCCTCAGAGGAATCCTGTTCCCTAGGCCATTTAAGGGGAGTAGAAGACCAAGGGGGAGTAGGAACAGAACCCCCAAGGAGGTTCTAATGCCATCAAAGCATTAAACAGACCCTGAGTAAAAGCCTGACACTCACTCTGTGGATCCCTAGGAACAGGAGAAACATGTTATTTTTTTGTTTCTTCATTAAAGGAACATCTGCCCTATAAAACGTAGAAGGCTCTGACCCAGGAAGGCATTCAATAACCATAGTAGGAACTTCTTCCCTAACTAGAATCTGTGGAACACCCCAGGCCCCTCGGAAATAACCAACTGTGGTTCCCCCTGAACATCCAAAATGGATTCCTCAAAGCCTCATTGGACATGCTGCAAGTAGGATCCTTGCCAGCCTCCAACCCGGTCAAGGCAGCGGAATCCAACAACAAAGCAAGGCGAGCCTCCAGGTTCTCACTGACTTCAAAAGAAACACCCAGCAGAGGCTGGACAGTGGAAGATTCCAGTCTAAGTTTTTAACCACCTTCTTCCATAATGGCTGACCCTCAGGGGTGAGGTTCCTTCTATTGTATCCTTAGTGAGAAAGTGCTGGTTCTTAAGATATAAGGCAAGGGAAGAAAGCCTACCATGTAGGGTCTTCAGTATGAAAGCCTGACAAACAGAAGAGGCTGTATGGTTGTGAAAGGCTCCTAAGCAAAATAAACACTTATTGTGGTGGTCCTTATAGGGAATCTGTTTCCCACACTGGCATTTACCCTTCCCAGATGACATTAACCAAACAAGACACAAGCATTCAATCCTGCGAATGAAAATGCGTTCAAACTAGCAGAAAACAACATAGGCATTCAGACCGACAATACAAGGATGTGTTCAGACTGGTGGCAAAGAATTTCTGACGATGGTACATCCAGAAATCACCTTTATGCCCTATGCTATATGAGGAGCATACATGTGACATTCGGCGTATCTTAAAGCAACAGTAGCTTTGGTATACTGGCTCGACATCGAGCTTCCACAGCAGGGAATCCCAAATGTAAAGAATATTGCAACAGTGAATGGTAGGACATCTACACCTCTCACATACTGTATACCTGTTTGAGAATTAAATGGTTGACAATGTACATAAGGCAATTGTTACATTGCCACAGGATGTCCATGTCCACCAAGCTGGATGCAGAGATAGCAGGAAAGTGCCCATCCATGGTTGCAGGTCCTAATGTATACTTCCAAGGGATAGGAGTGGTGGGTGCTTGTAACCAGAGAAGGGAAGGGTGCTTACTTAGTATAATATACAGCTAACCTAAACAGTGATGCTGCCTAGTGCTCAAACCATATGATCTCTGAGCAGCAATAGTCCCATGTGCTATAATAAAATAAGATAAACCTAAATAGTCCTAACTAAATGCGTAAATGCTGCTTACCACACAAATTAGTTTCCCCGTGAGTTAGGCAGGACTGAGGTAAAGTTCCAAGGTGTTTTTTATAGGGAAATTTCAACTTCTGGTTATTGTGTGTATACAAGGAACCAGTAACCACCACTGCACAAACAGCAGCTTCATGCAATTGTGAGGTTTATATATACAGAGGCAAACAGATCTGCCTGTGGAATACCCCACCTGTGAATTAGATCCTGAAATACCTCCCTGTGAATCATCCATTCGTGGGAGGATGTCAAGGTTCTGCTGACAGTATCTGCCATCCCACCTTCTTCTGATGGGATGTAAACTGCTTGCAAGTGGATTTGAAGTGCTGCTGCCAGGGACCATATCTGTATAGCCAGACTGCAGAGGGGGTATGACTTTGTTCCTCCTTTCTTGTTTATGTACCACAGGACAGTCATGTTGTCTGTGATGACCTTCAGGGTGCCTGGCAGAATGATGTCTTGGAAGGCCTGCATAGCCAAGGATTGGTCCTTTAGCTCTTTTATGTTGATGTGGTCCTTCCTTTCTTGAATGGTCCACACCCCTGTACTTTGTGCTGATTGTTGGCGTGATGAAGGATGGCTTTCCAACCTAAATCTGACGCGTCTGTGAATAGATGCTGTTTTGGTGGGGGAATCTGCAAGGGTACCCCTTGATTGAGGGTAATGGTGGCAATCCACCAACAGAGATCCCTTTTTAAACAGGGAAGAAGAGGAAGTTTTGTTTCCAAGGGATGAGAGTGTTGGCTCCAAGAGTTTCTCAAGTCCCACTGAAACTTCCTCATGTGCATCCTGGCTAGAGGGATCACTGGAATCAGGAAAGCCATGTACCCTAGTATCCTGAGAAATTCCCTGGCTGAGATGGTAGTTAGAGGTAGTAGGGAGTGGAAGAACTGAGAAAGAAATTCCATTTTCTCGGCAGAGACAAAGACTGACATCAAGTCTGTCCGTATCCTGCATCCCAGGAAGACCAGGTCTTGAGAAGGAGTCATTTGAGACTTTATGCATTTCACTATGTAGCCCAGACTCTGTAGAAAGTTGCAAACCATGTCCAGGTGTTTGAACAGGGCTAGCAGATCCTGGTGCAGAATAAAAAGGTCGTCCAAGTAGGAATACATTTGTATACCCTGCAGTCTGCAGTGTGCAATGGCTGGGGCTAGGCACTTTGCGAAAACTCTTGGCGCTGTGGAGAGGCCAAAGGGTAAGGCAGAGAACTGAAAATGTGATGAACCCACTGAGAAACATCAATATTTTCTGTAAAGTGGGAAGATGGGGATATGTAAGTAAGCATCCTTCAGATCTAGTGAGGCCATGCATGCTTGCTGAGGTATGAGGGGAAGGAAGTGCTGCAATGTGAGCATTTTAAAAGTGGGCACTTTGAGGAAGAGATTGAGGTGAGCTAAGTCAAGGATGGGTCTCCAAGGGCCATCTTTTCTTGGGACCAAAAACATCCTTGAATAAAATCCCTTGGCTAACTGATCCTCTTGTACTTTTTCTATAGTGCCCTGAAATAGAAGTTTGCTCAGGACAGAGGGAAATAGTGGCATCTAATTGTGACGGGGTTGAGGTATTCCCTGGAAGGGTGGAGTAGCCCACCAAGTCAAAAAGTATCCCCTCTGAATGATGGAAAGCACCCACTTGTCTGAGGTGATATTCTGCTAGGACGGTAGGAAGAGGGTAGGACATAGGAATGGGGGGGTGGAACTGGTTAAGACATGAGAGTCACAGTGGATGAGCTCTGTCTTAGCCTGGCTGCCTCCAAAAGGATGATGGTGTGGAGGTGGTAGAAGACCTGGGAGAAGACTGTTTTCTGGTAGGCCTCCATCCCCTTGAATGAAAAGTAGAGGGATGAGAAGACTGCTTCTTGACAAAGCTAGGTCTTTGGGGGTAACTCCTATGAAATCTGGGGACAGGTGAGACTAGTAAATGTTTTAAATGTTGCAAGTCTTTACCTTTTTCCTGTAAGAGACTTTAGTAACTCTGCAGAGACTGCTCCAAAAAGGGCTTTGTTGTCCAACGATGTAGCCAACAACTTATCTTGGACATCCAAAGGCAAAGGCTGAATTCCCAACCATGAAAATCTCCTTAACACAGAGCCAGAAGCAGCAGACTTAGAAGAAGCTTCTACAGTGTTGTAGCTGCACTTAATAGAGTGTGTGGTCACTTGAGAGACTGTGGAAATAAGGGTACTTAATTGTACCTTAACAGGAGATTCTAGAACCACTGACAGAAAAGTAGTGGCCTTGGTCAGGGAATCTAAAGCAAACTTGGCCAGATGAGTCTGATAATTAATAACCCTAATGGCCAAGGTGGAGGAAGTATATATTTTCTTCCCTGACTTGTCCATAAATTTGTTATCTTTATTTGCTGGAAACAGGGAAGAGGAAGGTAGTTGCCTAGAGGACTTATCAGGCGACACTGCAATGACTGCAGGGTCCGCAGGAGGGTTTTTGAAAAGGTACTGCTCCTGCTCCTTGACAGACACCTTGTAGAATCTGTCTAGCCTCTCATAGGCAGGAGGTTGTGATTCTGGGCTTTGTGAGGCAGCAGAGAAAGCATCTGGAATGCTGGGAGTAAAGGTGGGACTGGAGATGGTGAGGGCTGCTCCATCTGCAATAGTTTGAAGTATCTCTTTTTAGTGTCAGAGACATCTGACAGTTCCCACTTAAAATGTTGCCTAAGCAGAGAAATGGTATCTGCAAAGGAGAAGTCTTCTCCAGAGGAGTCAAGAGTAAGACACACTTCTTCTTCAGGGTTAACAAAATTTTTGGCGGAGTCTAACTGGGAGCAGTAAGTTAAGGACTCATCTGAGGAGCAATTGGTAGGCCTGGTTGGGGGATCTGTGTTTGAAGAGCCTGAAAGGCCTTAAACAGTGTTTGGGAGAAGGTCCACTAGGGTGGAGTAGGATCTTTAGAAGTGTGTTTCTCCTTCTGCTTCCTTGTTAGAGGAGTGGAAGGAGCAGAAGTGGACCTAGGAGCCATCGTAATAGTGGATGGCAAGGCTGAAGTAGTAGCAGGGTCCTACGAAGCCAGGCATCATGGTTCCCCCTCACCGTCAGGTTCTGATGGTTGAAAAACCTCAGCAGATGTACTCTGAGTATCCGCAGCACAGGCTTCCATTTTGGTTCCCAGCTGCTGTGCAATACCCAATGTCCAGCATGATCCTGGGCTGATATTCACGTCAAAGATCTCTCCGGACAACTGAGGGACAGCTAGGGCGTCAGGCCTAAGTCTCTTGGCATTTCCTCCTAGGCAGCTCCTCGGTGCAGCCTGCTCCACTTTCCATACCAGATGCCAAACGTTGGAGGCGCTGATTTTCTAAATACAGTTTTAAAGCCGCCAACTGGCTTCTAAGGCTTTTCAGAACATTGATCTTGGGTGGTCCATATGGAAGGATATTCCAGAGTACTGCCGAACCAAAGGTGGCTCTGCTTCTAGATACAATATCCAATTTGAAATGAGTAACAAAGGTATGAGAACTAGACCATGTGTTTGCTGCACAAATATCATTAATAGATGTTCTTGACCGAAAAGCAGATGAAGAAGCCATGGATCTGGTTGAATGAGCCTTAGGTGGTCTGGGTAGGGGAATGCCTTGTTGAGAATAGATCCAAGAAATACAGCCTGTAATCCATTTGACTAAAGTGACTTCAAAAGCTGGGAAACCCATTATTTTTCATGAAAAGGAAACAAATAGTTGATCTGCTTTTCTGACATGCTTTGTCCTGTGAAGATAAAAGCATAATTGTCTGTATACATCAAGGAGATAAAGTATGTACTCCCTTTTATTAAAAAAAAATGGTAAGAAGACTGGTAAATGAATGGACTGGTTAATGTTATTTTTATAGGCTACTTTAGGTAAAAGGGAAGGGTTTATCTGTAAGGTAACCCTGTCTTTACAGAAAATAATGAAAGGGATCTTTGAAGAAAGAGCCTGCGGGTTCAGATATCCTCTTTGCAGAAGAAATTGGCTACTAAGTTGATCTACTATATTTTTTTTATTGTTTTACTACATTTATGTACTGTTTTAAACTGTTTTAACAGTACTTAACTGTAAACTGCTTTTTCATACTGAGAGTTGTATTTTCTGTTTGTGAGTGCTCTATCTGAACTTTTCTGTGCATTTTTGTCTGTTAAAAGCATTCTCGAGTCTGCTCCTTGATCTGTTTAAAACTTTCATTTAGTGGCTACAGCTAGGGACTGTAATAGTGTGCATTACTATAATTCCTTTTTTATTTAAATTACTAAATTGTAAACTGCTTTTTCATACTGAGACTTGGATTTTCTCTTTGTGGGTGTTCTTTCTATGCTTTTAAAGTGAGGTTTCTGTGTTCTGCTCAGGTGGCATAATCTTGATAGAGGCCTGTTGTGTAGGCTGGAAGTTTTGTTTGTGTTTCTGGCAGCCATTTTCTGCTGATTGTCTTCATTATTATTGAGACTACAAGGCCTCTTGACCTTCTGTAGTACAAGTGATTGGGTAATAGCAGGGGCTGAGTAGTAACTGATCTTCCAACTCTTCCATTCTTACTGCTATATAAACCCTGTGTCTTATAAAGGTTCTGCTTGTATTGTAAGGCTCTGAATTACATTGCATAAGTGGAAATTACTTAAGATTCCAAGAGCAGGCTAAGTTATTTCTTACACTTATTTCACTGAATTGCACTTCTGAAACACTTATAATTGTGTTATATAGTTGATCTACTATATTTTTGCACTATTATAAAGCTTTTTTTATTGTTTCACTGCATTTATGTACTGTTTTAAACTGTTTTAACATTACTTAACTGTAAACTGCTTTTTCATACTGAGAGTTGTATTTTCTGTTTGTGAGTGCTCTATCCGAACTTTTCTGTGCATTTTTGTCTGTTAAAAGGATTCTCGAGTCTGCTCCTTGATCTGTTTAAAACTTTCATTTAGTGGCTACAGCTAGGAACTGTAATAGTGTGCATTACTATAATTCCTTTTTTTATTTAAATTACTAAATTGTAAACTGCTTTTTCATACTGAGACTTGGATTTTCTCTTTGTGGGTGTTCTTTCTGTGCTTTTAAAGTGAGGTTTCTGTGTTCTGCTCAGGTGGCATAATTTTGATAGAGGCCTGTTGTGTAGGCTGGAAGTTTTGTTTGTGTTTCTGGCAGCCATTTTCTGCTGATTGTCTTCATTGTTATTGAGACTAACAAGGCCTCCTGACCTTCTGTAGTACAAGTGATTGGGTAAAAGCAGGGGCTGAGTAGTAATCTGATCTTCCAACTCTTCCATTCTTACTGCTATATAAACCCTGTGTCTTATAAAAGTTCTGCTTGTATTGTCAGGCTCTGGATTGCATTGCATAAGTGGAAATTCCTTAAGATTCCAAGAGCAGGCTCAGTTATTTCTTACACTTATTTCACTGAATTGCACTTCTGAAACGCTTATAATTGTGCTATACAGTTGATCTATTATATTTTTGTACTGTTATAAAGCTTTTTTTATTTTTTCACTGCATTTATGTACTGTTTTAAACTGTTTTAACATTACTTAACTGTAAACTGCTTTTGCATACTGAGAGTTGTATTTTCTGTGTGTGAGTGCTCTATCCGAACTTTTCTGTGCATTTTTGTCTGTTAAAAGCATTCTCAAGTCTGCTCCTTGATCTGTTTAAAACTTTCATTTAGTGGCTACAGCTAGGAACTGTAATTTTTTCCCAGCCACCCACCCTAGTGTTGTGTGTTTTTATACTTGGTGGCTTTGCAGTTGCCTGCCCATACTGTACATTTGCTCTGTGACACTCCTCCCAGTCTAGTGTCATTAGTTCGCTCAATCTAATAGACAACATTTGTGAAGGCCAACCCACTCAGATTCTTTTTTTTCCCCCAAAATCTCTTTATTTCAATTTTCTTTTTTCAAATAATAACAACAATATGGTAACTCAAAAACATAAATAAACAATACAAATACCTTTCTAAAAAAAACAATCTTGTTCCGAGAAAATTTTATATATCTATATATATATATATATATATATATATATATATATATATATATATATATATATATATATATATATATATATACACATATACAATATATACAAAAGAAGTCATTGCATCGTCAAGTAAAGTATGAGAATTCTTATGTTCAATTGTTCTCATAAGGGACAGTTAGAAAGGGGATAGTCTATATATAAAGTAAAAATAGAAATTTGACCATTTGTATGTTTAGGGAAAATATCTAGTTACACATATACTAAGAAAAGGGAGAAGATGCAAGAAAGACTGGTTATACTACATTCATTTCTTATTTAAAGGTTAGCTTTTCATGACAATTTGTAGGCAAATTTTATTTGTCAAGAATTATATCTAGCAAGTAACCCCAATATTTTTGATAATAGCGTTTGTTTTTTGTTTTTGAATAAATTAATTTGTGAGATGAGATATATTTGATAGCAAGATTGCTAAAATTTTCCCATGTAATTGGTGACATGACATTCCAATTCTTTGTAATAAAGAATTTAATAAGGGCACACATAGTAATAAAGACATGTTTTAATATTTTTGGGAGTTGATTGATATTAATGTACAATATAGCTGTCTCCCAAGTAAGGGTTGATTTTTCATATCCCATCTTCTCTAATCTTACTCTCAAGGAACACCATAAGTTGTGTATCTTAGCACAGTTCCACATGACGTAAAATCTCAGCTGCTTGATCCGGACAATGGGGACATATAGGCGAAAAGTTAGGATTGAATTTATTTAATTTAGATACAGTATAATATAGATTGTTATTTACCATAATTTGTGTATATAACAGCTTCTTGAAAGGAATGAATTTGATTGTATTTTCAATGGCTAGTTTCTTATTTTCTTCAGTCAGTGATTGATTTTTCGTTTGCCAAACGTTTGAAAATAATAAAGAATCTGATGTTTTGCACTCATTACAATTTTATAAGTCCTAGAAATTGTTTTTCCTTTAATCGCAAGATTTTCAAGTATTAATTTAACTAAATCTATGTTCTGTAAGTCAGTGTGTATTTGTGAGAATTTAGCATTTGTAAGATGATGAAGTTGGTTAAGGATAATAATATATTTCATAGGAAGTTTGAGTTCAAGTCTCATTTGCCCTGTGTTAAAGTCTTTCCATTGGTATATATCCCATATTGTGTAATCTTTTATCAGGGGGTAGTTTGTTAGATTTACTGGTTTATTATTTATTAGTAAATTAGGATTTAGGTGTAACGGTTGTATAAGGGCAAAAGTGTCAGCTAACTGCAATGATTTAAATAGTTTCTGTGTTGTAAAAATCATGTTTTTAATTAGTGGGTGTAAATTCTTCGTGTATATGCTAGCCAGGTTTAAATTCAAGAATGGTAAGGATATGATATTACAGCCAAGGGATTTCAACTGTTCATACCAGATTTTGGTCCACTGGGGTGTCCAAGTATTTATATATGAGTCATAGTTTATTATTTGTATTAGTCTGTATACAATAATTATACTATAGTAAAGCTTAAAATCAGGTAACCCCAATCCCTCCTTATCTTTGGCGAGTAAAAGTTTTGCATATTTAATTCTGGTAGATTTGGGATACCATAAGAATCTTGATATAGCTTTTTCCATGGCAAGGAAGAAGTTTTGTGGAATATTTGAAAAGGTAGCATTTAATTGAAAGAGTATTCTTGGTAGAAAATTTAACTTGACAACACTGGCTTTTGACAGTAGAGACATATTAATGTTCTTCCATCCATCCATATCGTTTTGAATACTAGTCCATGTAGTTAGTAGGTTATTGCTTATAATATCTTTGAAGTCTGAAGTAAATATTATTCCCAGATATTTTATCTGGTAATTTATTTTGATCTCACTCATAGGAAAGTACAATTCTTTATGCCCTAAGCACCTCGCTGGCCTTGTTCAAGAGGAATCTTGACCAATGGATGGGAGATCGCAGATATACCCCAGGGATTACTTCAGTGTCACTGCTTGACAGAGGCACAACAAAATAATAAGGCATAGTTTTCTTCAAACTAAAGGGGTGTCTAAAGCCACATAACTATGGGCTAGGCTTATAAATGCCCTTGGGCAGATAGCCTAGTATGAACCTATGAACCTATAAGATTGAGGGGAAATATGTATGACTTGTTTAAATTTAAATTATAATTTGAAACTACCGAGAACTCATCAATAACTTTAGGTATTTTTGGGAGGTCAGTAGTGGGGAGTTGGAAGTATATATTTAAGAAGCCAAAAGAAACAAGAAACCAAGCTAAGAACAACAAGCTTCAGGCTGAGGAAACAGACCAACGTAATCCAAAAGAGCTGGACAATACCAGTAGAATTGGTGCAAATGAGCTTTGATAAAATCAGTAAAGACAAGCGCTTTCGCTCGGCTAAATACCGAGCTTTCTCAAGTTAAAATGAACTAAAAACTACTAGCAGCAACATTAAATAATCCCTTCCCCGTCACATGGTTAGTTAATTAGCCACAAATTTAAAGTTAATTAACCTCAAAAATAAAACAACACACATTTAAAGAGCAATTTTAGCTATATATTTAAGTCATCAACAAAGGCCGAGTATATAAGATTTGTATTGTGGATTCTGGAAATATGATGAAAGTTTCTTTGTGAAATAAACAGAAGGAGGGGTTCTAGATAAAGATTAAATAGGTATGGCGAAAGAGGGCATCCTTGTATTGTACCACTGGATAAGAGTATAGAGTTAATTATAAGTTTATTTACCTGTATAGTGGTAGAAGCTTTCTGATAGAGAACCTGGATCATTTTAATGAATTCTTGAGGAAAACCATATAAAGGCAGTGTATTAAAGAGAAAGTGTAAGTTTACTCTAACAAAAGTTTTAGTTGCATCTACTGTAAGAGCATATCTGGGGCATTTATCCCTATTAAGTAGTCTTACAATGGTATCTAAAAGGAGGGTGTTGTCACTTGTTTGCCTGTTTGTCATAAAGCCCATTTGTTGTTGGGAAATAATAGAGGGGAGTATATTCTTAAGTCTATTTGCTATAACGTGGGCTAATATCTTAAGATCAATGTTTATGAGGGCTATTGGTCTATAATTTGCTGGATCTGTTGGGTCAGAATGCGGTTTAGGAATCAACACTGTCTTGGAGTTATTTAAGTATTTGTCTGTTATACCATATTGTATTATATAGTTGAAAACTTTTAATAACAACTTTTAATAACACTTTGGAGATAGGTTCCATGAATAGCTTATAGAAATCCAATGTGCATCCATCAGGCCCAGGGGATTTACCTAATTTTAGTTTGTTTATTGCAGTTTTTATCTCTTTTAAATGTAATGGTGATTTTAAGAGTTTCCTTTGATCTTCTGTAATTTGTGGAAAGTTTATATTATGTATAAAATCCTCAAATCTGTCTGTAGATGATGATAAGGGTATATTGTATAATTTCTTATAAATATCTTCAAAAGCGTCCACTATATCTTGATCTTTATATTTCACCTGTCCTTCATATTTTATTTCTTTGATCCTAGGAGGTCCACTTTTTATGTTAATTAGTCTAGCTAGGAATTTTGATGGTGTTTGAGCCCATTCTGAATATTGATATATTGACCTTAATTCTAAGAAGGAGATATTTTCTAAATAGTGTTTGTGTAATTGTTTTTGCCAATCAATTATTTTTCCTCAAGTTCTTTAGAATATTTTTCCTGAAGTTCTAGTTCAGCAGTGTTTATTTGACACTCTAGTTCATTCTTAAGATTGTTATACTTTTTTTGAGCCATGCAGATTTTTGAATAATAATACCCCTGATGACCGCCTTGGTAGTCGCCCATTGTATGTCATATGGAATTTGATCGGATATCAAATCATTTTGAAGTTGGGCTAGCACATTCTGAATTTCTTGTGTAGTTTCTTGGTTTTGTATAATTTTAGGATTTAACATCCAAAATATTTCCTATTTCAATACCTGGACCTTAAACCCACTCAGATGCTTAACGTTGAATTAACTTCTGTTCCAGCTTTCTCCATTTCCACTTTACTGAAAAAAAAATTCTAAGCTTGCTTTCCCCCTTTCCTGTGGCAGGTCAGATACGGATTTGCTGTGTCCAGGACTGTTTGAGCTTCTAAGCCCCCCCACTTAACTGGGGTTAAACTATTCCTGGCACCATAAAGTCTGTTTTTCAAAATTTCCCTTGCAACTAGCCAGCTTTTTAGTTTTAGCACTCATCTGTTTCTTTGATCTCAGCACTTGTTCAGAACTCATTGTAAGCACTAAATAAGGTACAAATTACTACAGCACTCAACTTTCCTCACTTGTCTAGAGGAAAACAGTTTTTAGTACTTAAGAAATAAGCACCTATTCAGGCATGTCTAAAGGTCAGCTCCCGGTGTTTTCTCCTGTCTACCTGATGAATCTGGGCATCTTGGGACAATGCAGCACTTGCCTCATGTACACAGACAACCCTCTCCTCCTACCAC
The DNA here is from genome assembly GCF_019279795.1 of Protopterus annectens. Taxonomy (NCBI): domain Eukaryota; kingdom Metazoa; phylum Chordata; order Ceratodontiformes; family Protopteridae; genus Protopterus; species Protopterus annectens. The sequence continues at coordinate 612,104,601 of NC_056737.1, read as the reverse complement.
CCAACACTACGACCTGTGAGAGATGCACTTATATAGCCAAATTGGAAGCAAAGCTCTCTTTACCAAAGACTGGCTTAGACAGTCAGGAGGAGAAGGTAAACACTTGCACTGCACCACACTCATCACATAGTCCCTCAAAATCTACATCACCAAAACACACACACAGAACCACAAAACACACACCTACATTCGCGGAGGCTCTCAGTACTAATCTGCTCAAACAACAGAGACCTCCAAAGCAGAAATGCAAGCAACCTCCACCCCCCCAACACAACCCAAATGACACATAGCCCACATACTCAGTGTGCCACTCAACTACAGCCCATAAGGCATAACGTACCCAACACTCTAGTCATAGGTGACTCTATAGTCAGGCACACTGATGTTCCACTCACCAGGCTAAACAAGGAAAAAGTTACTGTCAGCTGCCTGTTAGGTGCCAGGATCCACCACATAACGCACACACTCAGGTCACTCCACAACAAGTACAAATATGACTCTGTCATTGTCCATGTTGGTGTGAATGACCTGAGATGTACCTCCCTGGACTGCATGAAAAGAGACATGGAGGAGCTCTCTGATCTTGTAGCCCAGGCCAGTATGACCCTAGCCCTGAGTAGCATCCTGCCATCACCCAGAATGACACCACAGTACAAGGACAAAATGATTGACTTTAACAATTGGCTAAGCTTCTGGTGTAATTCTAAGGGAATCCAGTATCTGTCTGCCTGGGATGACATGATCGACAGACCACGCTTTTTTGCCAGAGATGGCCTGCACCTGTTGCCTTTGGGATTCCGGATACTGGTAAAGGCTCTTGCCACCCCTATAGTGCCTTTTTTTGGCAAGGTTCAAATGACAAATTCACCACCGTAACAGGTACAAGCAAACAAAATCTGAGGGTAATGCTACTCAATGCTAGAGGTCTAAACCTCAAAATGCACTCACTCGAGGCACTCCTTAAAATGGAGAACACTGACATCTGTGCAGTGACAGAGACCTGGTTCAAAGCTCCAGAGAGCACCCCTGCATTACCAGGCTATAATTCATACCACACCTTTCGGCCACCAAACCCGGACCGAAACACTAAAGGTGGAGGCGTGTCCATATTCATTAAGGATATCCACACCTCCAAGGTAGTTGCTCAGCATAATGCATCTGAGATTATCCAAGTTCAACTAACTCTGGGCAAAACCGCAATCCAGATTGTAGCTTGCTACAGACCCCTCACCATGCCCCAGGATTCCCACTCCTCTTTTCTTGATACACTGGAAAATATTAACGTACAACCCAACACTCTAATAATGGGTGATTTCAACTACCCTACCATTAACTGGGAAAACTACTCATGTACCAACTCTTTTGCTCAACGTTTTCTGGAAATCATCAATTCCAACGCTTTGGATCAACTTATCCACACCCCCACCAGAGGTAGCAATATCCTAGACCTGGTCATCACCAACATGGATGACCGGTGTTCCACACCAGAGGTCAGCTCCTCATTGGTCAGATCCGACCACAAGCTAATCACCCTAGACATCCACATCCCGCTCCCACCCCCCATTAGGAAAACAACCATAAAAAATTTCTCCAAAGCCAACTTCACGCTTCTTAAGTCAGAAGTGGCAAACTTCATGACACCCATGCAGATGGACAATAGAGGTACGACTGCTGAATCCTACACAAATGCACTTTATAAGCACTTACACGAGTGCATGGATCGTGCTGTCCCTAACAGAACCAAGATGCTATCCTCTAAAAAAAGGAAGCCAATCTGGTGGTCTTCTGCCATAAACAAACTCTGCAACAGAAGAAAGAAACTGTTGCAAGAAAGTAAAATCCCACGATTGGAGGAACTCCCTGGTCAGCCTCAGTACGAAGCTGACATCCCTCATAAAATCCTCCAAAGCTAGTTATGAAAACAAAATTGCCACTGATTCTAAAGACAATCACAAAGCATTCTATAGCTATGTCAAAAATCTCAATGGCAACACTCAGATCTGCTCCGAGTTACAGCACAATGACACTAAATATACAGAACCAACTGATACTGCCAACATCCTGGCAGATAGGTTCAGTGCTAACTTTACCCCCCTCTCACCCCCTAAAGGGCCCATCTTTATACTGGAAGAATGCAAAGTTCCTGTAATCACGGCTGCACAGGTAAAAACTTCACTCTCCAAAGCCAAGAACACAGCATCCATGGGACCTGACAACATCCCAGGCTGCCTTCTACATGAACTACAGAATGAACTGGCACCCCACCTAAGTACCATGTTCAATCATAGCCTCACCTCAGGCTTTGTGCCCATTGAGTGATGCACCGTGACGGTTGTCCCACTCCACAAGGGGGGGGGGCCACAACAGACCCCGGGAACTACCGCCCCATTAGCCTGACGAGCCTCGTCTGCAAGGCCATGGAACTCATAAACAAAGACATTGGAGATCTCCAAACCCTGGACCCCACACAGTTTGGGTTTGTAAAAGGCAGATCATGTCTCCTAAACCTGATAGACTTCTTTGAAGTAGTCACCCAAGCCATAGATGAAGGTAAGGTGGTTCACCTCGCCAAGGTGTTCGACACCATCCCCCACTCTGGAATTATAGATAAATTCACTAAACTAGGTATAAATCCCTATGTCACAAGATGGGTTGCCAACTGGCTTACTGAAAGAACCCACACTGTGAAAGTAGTAGACTCCAAATCAGACTTCAGACCAGTGACAAGTGGAGTACCACAGGGTTCAGTCCTGGGTCCTCTCCTGTTTGGTATCTACTTCTCTGAAGTACAGGCTAACACAGAAGGTCTTTGGCTAACTAAATTCGCAGATGACTGCAAACTAGGAGCCATAATTGAAACTCCTAATGATGTGGACATCCTACAAAAGGGCCTCACTGAGACAGATGCCTGGTGTCAAAGACATGGTCTCAAGCTCAATGCCAAAAAGTGCATTGATATCCCCTTTGGTAAAAATTCTGTACCCATGAACTACCACATAGGCAGTAGTCTACTTAGCACCGAAAGTGTGATAAGAAACCTTGGGACACAGGTGGACAGTAGCCTCTCCTTTGATAATCACATCGCCAAAGTGGTCAGGAAATCCTTCTATGTGGCACACCTCATCACAAAAGGTTTCTCATCCAGAAAAAAAGAGGTCGTTGTTCCCCTCTACTCATCACTCATTAGACCCACTACAGAGTACAACGCCCCTTTTGGTATGTACCTCACAAGACATCTACAACAACTGGAAAGGCCGCAAAAATACCTCACAAAGAGGATTACTGGCCTCAAACAGATGCCTTATGCAGACCGTCTCACAAAACTCCAGCTTTACTCTGTCGCATATCACCTACTCAGAGGTGATCTCTGCCTAACATACAAAGCTATGTCAAACCCAGAGCTGTTGGACATGCTCCACTTAAAGAAATCCCAATCCCTCCAAACTACATGCTCTAGGGACCTAAACCTTGTCACCACAATAAACAGAACATGCTGGAGGGATAGATTCCTGTCCCAGAGACTTCCCATACTCTGAAACAGACTACCTATCTATGTCAAACAGAGCTCCTCATTAGCACTCTTCAAGAAAAATCTTGATGATTGGATGGGTAATAGGAAATTCACCCCGGGGATCACTTCTGTGGTTCTGCTTGACAGGGGCACAGGAAAATAATTTTCTTGGGTGGCAAAAGCCAGGGTACATTTTTGGCTAGGCTTGTATAGGCCCTAGGGCCAATAGCCTAGTACCTACCTATGAACCTAAGAACGCAGTTTTCCAAGAAAGGAATTTTAGATCAGTTTTAGTTGAAAGTTCAAAAGTTTTTGAGTCAGACCTTGAAGCACAATAGTAAGATCCCCGGGAGGTGGATCCTTTGTTGGTGGTCTGAGAAAAAAACATGCCTTTTAGTAATGTTCTGCATGATTTGGAAGAAGCCAAGGAATAATCTCAGTCTCCTGTGTGAAAATTAGAGATAGCTGCTAAGTGTAGCTTAATGGTAGAAAAACTAGCCGTTTCTTTAAAAGAATTGCCAAAAATTCAAGTACTGCAGAAATTAAAGTGGAAAAAGGATCAAGATCATTTTTCAAGGCCCAATGGGAGAAGCTTTTCCACTTGTTCTTATAAACTTTCTTAGTAGGGTCTTTTTGTGAAGAAACAATGATGGTATGTACAGGGGAAGAAAGCCTGGGCTGTCTAACCATTACTGGAAGTGTAGAAAATGGTTAGTTTGAAGGTCCAGATAGTGGAATGTTTGTTTCCTGATGAGTGTGACAGGAGATCCGGATATGGCTCCAGTATCCATGAAGGATATCGAAGATGAGACCATATGAGAAAGGGGAACCATACCTGTCAAGGCCAGAAGAGGGCAATGATGATGACTGAGCTCTTCAGCCACCTTGCTTTCTGCAGAAATTTGGGAATCAAAGGAAGAGGGGGATAAGCACCAAAAAGACCAGAGGGCCAATTGTGGACTACAACATCTCTTGGTTATTCTCCCTGAAGGGGATAAGAGCAAAGTATCTGATGCACTTGTTGTTGGGGGGGTATGCAAAAAGGGTGCAGCAAAGGTGGCCCCCAATGATGGAAAATCCATTGTGCCAAAGACTGACTGAGAGACCACTCATGAGGCATTAGAATGGATCTACTTAATTTGTGCACTAACATGTTGGCTTTCCCCGGTATGTGCATTGCGGCCAGAAAGCGGTCTGAGAAGCTTGCCCATTCTCAAACTCTCATGGCCTCTCTGTAAAAGGGATATGATTGACTTCCTCCTTGTTTGTCGATGTACCAGACCACAGACATGTTGTTGGTCTGAATCACAACAGTCCCTAGAGGAAGAAAATCTTGAAAGGCCTGCAACACCAGTAGGACTGCTCTCATCTCTAGTACACCGATATGCAGACTGGTCTCATGGGGGGGGGCTACATGCCTTGGATGATCCTTCCCAGGAAATCCCCCCCCATTCCAGTTGGGAGGTGTCTGTAGCCACTGTGTTCATTGGGGCGGATAAAACAAAAGGTTGGCCTAGATGAAAGTCATCTGACTGGCTCCACCAGTGGATGTGTTGTTTGCAAATTGGAGTAAGTCTGACTGGAAATGACAAGGGTTGTCAAAGAATGGGCCACTGAACACCTGGAGTCCACTGAAGGACATGCATAAGAATCATGCCAAGAAAAGCAATACAATGACTGCCGCCATGGATCCTGGTGCTAAAAGGACTGATCTGGCTGGGGGAGATGGATGGGAGATAAGCAGGTGGACCTGATTCCTGAGGGTGAATATACAATAAAGTGGTGCTGATGCTATCTGTGTTGTTTTATTCAGATGTGTACCAATGAACTCCAGGCAATGAACTTTTGTCAAGTTTGCTTTGGCATAATTTACTGTTATCGTCAGTAACTGCAAAATCTGCAGCAAACAGTCCCTGGACTGTTGGAGAAGATGCTTGGAGGGGGGCGGTAAAGAGCCAGTCATCCAGATATGGAAACACTCTGAATCCAATAAGTCTCAGATGAGCAGTTATCACTGTCATGCATTTGGTAAACAACTTGGGGGCTGTGGTGAGTCCAAAGGGCAGGGCTCTGAATTGGTAATGACTGGCTCCCTGCTGAAAGTGTAAATGTCTTCCGGATTGCCTTTCCATTTTGATGTAGGTTTCCTCTGGGTGCCCTGGTTTCATCCCACATTCCAAAGACATACTTCATGTGGACTGAACACTTTAAATTGGCCCTAGGTGTGCGTGTTTGTGCCTTCTGTGGAAAGTTGGGTGCCGGGCTGGCAACTCAACAACATAAAACTACACTGCAAATCATTCTGCGGACCATTGTTCCACTGTGGTGACCCCTTAAAGGAAAAAACAAAAGGAAAAGAAGTAGTAGTAGCACGCATCCTGAAGATACATGCAGCACAACTAATCATCTTTGCAAAGAAATGGCAGAATGGACTGAACTGTGGCCATTCGGAACTTTGACTTCTACAAATATTGGTTTAAGATGCTAAGATCCAAAACTGGTCTGAGGTCCCCATCTTTTTTTGGCACTAAAAAGAAGCGTGAGTAAGTTCTGAACGCTATTTGGCATGGTGGGACCTCATGGATGACTCTTTAGTCTAGCAGTTTTTAAATTTCTTTTGCTGCCACTTTCCTCTGATTGGGTGTAACATTGGGAAGTTTTTCCTTTTTGTGAAAAGGAAGTTAAAAAAATGGAAAGGAATAACCTCTGGATATGATTTTTAGCCCCAAGGAAATCTTCAGTTATGTTTGCCCAGGCATCTGGGTGCAGGGGTAATCATCCCCCGACTGTCTTCAGAGTTGGACAGTCGGGCAGCACTTCAGGAGTGCTGGAAGGATCTGTCCAGAAAAGAATTTCTGAAACCCTGGTTCTGTGGGCCTCCTCTACCTCTAGGGTGATGTCTCCCATTGGAGCTTCCTCCTCTGCCTCTAGTGGAGTTGTCCCCACATGGATCTTGGAAAGGTCCCTGAAATTTTTGGAACCATATTTTCTTACCACCTCTTTGATTCCTGGAGAAGGTTCATTGAGGGGTAGAAAACTTGATTCCCAAGGCAGAGTCTTTCCTTCCTGTTTGCTGCAGGTATACATCTGTTTTACTGATAGCCCAAATAAGGATCTCCCATCGAAGGGGGCACTGATGAAGAACATCTTAAAGGCCTCCGCAAAGTCGCACACTGCATCCAGGCATGTCTCCTTAGGACAATGCCTGAACCAGACACTTGTGAGGTGCTTTTAGCTGTGTGAGAGAGTAACCTCATAGAAGAGTTTGAAATATACAACAGAGTGGCCATTTGAGAGGACATACTTTTGAAATCCTCTGCAGACATGGACTCCGAGAGAGTATTTGAAAGTTCCTTGGTAAAACCTCGCTGAAGCCTCGTGAAGTGTACTAGGTAATTTAGAGACCCCAGGGTGAAGGTCGTTCAGCCAAAGTCTTGCTTTCCGAATCTGTCCAGCTTCCTAAACTCCATGTTTGGTGGATGGACAGAAAAGCTCTGTTCTGCTAGTTCTTTCTTAGTGGCTGGTGCCACCACCACAGCATCAACTGGAACTCCTTTGCTCCAGAGGGGTCTGTCTTTGGGAGGGGATAAAAATTTATCAGGTCTCTTTGGGATAGGTTTGATTGCATCTGGCTCCTTCCAAGCCTGACAGAAAACTAAATCAATGAGTTTGGGTAATATTATGCATAGGATATAACAGCCGGTCAGCTTCCAAAGCTTCAGGGCACCTACTCGGCACTCATTAGACCCATTATAGACTGAAACACCCCTTTTGGAAATGTACCTCACAAGACATCTGCAGCAGCTGGAAAGGCCACAGAAGTACCTCACAAAGAGGATTAATGGCCTCAAACAGATGCCCTACACTGACCGCCTCAAAAAACTCCAGCTTTACTCTTTAGCATATCGCCTACTCCGAGGAGAACTCTGCCTAACATATAAAGCTATGTTAAACCCAGAGCTGTTGGACATGCTGCACCTAAAGAAATCCCAATCCCTCCGAGCTACATGCTCTAGGGACCTGAACCTTGTCACCACAATAAACAGGACAAACTGGAGGGATAGATTCCTGTCCCAGAGACTTCCTATACTCTGGAACAAGCTACCCATCTATGCCAAGCAAAGTTCCTCATTAGCACTCTTCAAGAAAAATCTTGGTGAGTGGATGGGAAATAGGAAATACACCCCAGGGATCACTTTTGTGGCTCTGCTCGACAGGGACACAGGAAATTAACTTTCTTGGGTGGCATAAGCCAGGGAACCTTGTTGGCTAGGCTTACTTAGGCCCTTGGGCCGATAGCCTAGTACCTACCTATGAACCTTCCAAGCATCCAAACCACTAGTCATCTTGAGCTGAGCAGACTAAAAAGTTAGGTTTGGGAGTGAAGTCTCTCACAGTTTTCATGCTAACTGAGAGAAGGAGGTTAAGCCCTGAGAGAACATTACTTGGAAAAGAAAACTACATTTCCATACCCTGGCATAAAAAAACACCCAAAAACAAGGATAATGGAGGGACGAAGTGACTACTGCAGTAGTGATCATGCAAACATCTACTGTTATGATATGTTTACTTACACAACTGTACTATGTTCATCATAATGCTCACTGTTGCAGCAACCTAAACTATATGGGCACATTACCAAAGCTTAAAACAAATGGGAGGTATAAGGAGAAGAGTCCAGGAGACCCTGGAGAATGGCCCTAGCAAAACTAGTCCTATATATGGAAAAGGACTACAGTTATAGTGTTTTGTAAAAATATGTGAAGAGGACAAACTTGCTGCTTCGTGAATATTTCTAGAGTACAACCCTTTCTAAAAAGCCATAGATAAAGCCAAGACCCTGGTAAAGTCAGTCTTGATCCAGCCTGGAATGGTTTTGTTGTGATGGGAATAAGAAAAATTAATAACCCGAGACAACTATTGGGAAATAGTCTGCTTTGACACAAGATGTCCTTCATAAGAAATTAAGTGACTGGAAGTTCTGAAAGATTTTGTTCTGTCAAAATAGTACCAAAGATGTTATTTGTTCTTATATCTAAAATATTCATCTCTAATACATGATATATAATAATAATTACATTTGATGACATTACATTAAAGCTATTGTTGGTGAGAAAGAAATAAAATGGCAGTTACGCCTTGATGCAGCTACACACCCAGGACTGAATGAAGTAATTCCCACTAAACCATTAGTTAGGATGTAAAAGATGAAATTTAAGTTGTGCCTGTTTATAAGTGTAATAGATTATTTTTAGTAACAATATTTTATTTGCTTTATGAGGTTATTATGATTCAAAAAACATACATATTATTAAATTTATTACAAACATTATAGTATTGTTCTTGAATTAAGCCATGTTAAAGAGAATTTATGATCCAGGGATAATCAAATGTAATTATTCCAGGATTATATATCATGTATTACAGATGAATATTTTAGATATAAGAACAAATAACTTGATGTAAATAACCTATATAATATCAAGTTATTATGACATATTGTATCTAATTTTAATGGCTGATTTTATCTTAGTTTGTATATAACCACACAATTTACATCAGATAACATCAGCAAGAGATATTTTAACATCAACATTTTACTTTAAACTTTTATTGAGATTAATTGTACATGATTGATTAATTGAACAGAAAAGGCGGAATTTTGTAGTATTTAAATGCAAGTGAATCTGTGTTAGTTGTTCTGAGGAAATCTAGTTTATCTAGATGAAAGCGCTCAACTGCATTTTATCTCCGTTGTACTTGTCAGTAATAAAAGAACAGACCTGTGGTTCATCCTTTATTCCTGGTATTTTTTCAGCCTTTTGTGGGCTGAATTGACTGTGTTTTAAGATTATATATTCCCCATTCTGAAGGAAGGATGGGCCTCCTTGAAATTGATTACTTGTATAGATCTGCAATCATGAAACTGCACACATATTTGCTGACCTCACAAGACCCTAAACGTAGTGAAAGTTTTGAAACATGAGGAGAATAAATCTAAGTTGACTTCTCTGCTTAGTCTAACAGAAGCATATCGGCACCAAGCAGGAATGGAAATCAAACCAGAAGCAGATAAAAATCAGGCAGCAACTGAATGTGTCAAAAACAAAAGAAAGAATATAAGGTGAAGGACCAGATGAGAAGGCAAGAAATGTGGAAAATGCATAAATATAGTTGCAAGTATAGAAAACTTCTGGAAGAACCTCATGTTGATCAGGATCCAATGCAGGAATGGTTAAGGAGAGGTGAATTCAAACCAAGAGATGAAATGTTAATATTGGCAGCCCAAGATAGTGGTCTACGAACATGTTTTTTACAAAGGCCATTGAACATGTGGGAGAAACAGACAAATGTAGGTTTTATAAAACAGAATTGGAAACAGTTGCACACCTCATTGCTGGTTGTGAGATACTAATGGCAGAACGACTGTATGCTGAAAGGTATAATAATGTGGCAAGACTATTGCAAAGGGGATTGTGCAAACATTATGGTACTGACATGGCTGAAAAACAATGGAAACATGAGCCATACAGCATCATCAGAAAATAATGAAGTCTACATCACATGGGATCACCCATTACCAGCAGTTCCAAAAGACAGATGCTAGAAAACCAGATATAGTGATCTATGAAAATGAAAAGACAAAAGTAGCATTGATCACTGAAACTGCCACAACCAGTGACTACAGTGTCTTGTGTACAGAGAGACACACAAAGTCATAAAATATCAGGATTTGCAGGCAGAAATGAGAGCAATGTGGAAGAGAGATACCCACGCAGTTCCAACAGTAGTAGGAGCAACAAGTCTTATTAAAAAAAAAAAAAAGAATCTAAAATCGTATTTAGATATGTTACCAATATATGTAACCTTGTACGAATTGCTGAAGAGCCATTACTGGGCACATTGCGGGTGCTGTGAAGAGCCCTTCTGGCTGACATCAAAGACTGAAATAACACTAATTTCATGAACTTTTATTGTACTTTGACTTAGGAATGGGGTCCATTCCCATCATGGTATTAGAAAACCAAAAGACTTGGAGAAATTAAAAAAGAGTAATCAAACCATATTAACAAGTTCACATTTACAAACATTATACAGTGGATATAAAAAGTGTACACACCCCTGTTAAAATGCCATGTTTTTGTGATATAAAAAATGAGACCATAATAAATAATTTCAAAACTTTTCCCAACTTTAATATGACGTATAACATCATATTATATTTACAGAAGTATCCAATAGTTTTTACATAATTTTCTAAAGATTAGAAATACGAGTATAAAGTTTTATACAGTTCTACAGCATACATAAATTTCTAAAGATTATCAAAACATAGAGTGCAAAGATTTACATAATCTAGTTAGTGTTAGTAGTATACACAGAATATTTTTAGTAGCACTCAGAATATGGAGAGGGACAGTAGATACCTTCTTAGTATAAAAAGATTTTGCTGCATGTCAACACATGGTCCATTTTGGCCTGATAGTGAGATTACGAAAGAAAAAAATGCCAAAGAAAAATTATATCATATTCTCAGGGAAAGATTTTCTTGAAATTGGCAGGAGTCGTACTACTTTGATGTGTTAGACATAGTTTAAGGTGGTCTATGTTTTTGTACACAGGGGCACGTTAGTTTGTTGAGTAAGTGATTTTTTAAAGTGAGCTTGAAAGTTTTGAAAGAATCCAATTGTGTGATGGAGGGGTAGGGTGTTCCATAGTTTAGATACTGAGTGTGAGTGCAGGCTTTGTCAAGCCCTTGTACTAGGTTTGGAAACATTTAGGGGTTGTTTGCTAGTGGACCGAAGATTTCTGGTGGGGGTACAGAACTGTAGGATAGAATGGAGAGAAGGGCAATTATCTGGGTTGTAAATTAGTTTATGAGCTAGCATTAGTTGGGTGTAATGAAGGAAGTGGGGGAATTCAAGCCATTTCAATTCCTTAATGGCTTGACAGTGGTGAGTTTGATGTAATAGTCCAGTGGCAAATTTTGCTATTTTGTAATACCATGATTGTAGTTTGTTGCTTAGGGATATATGCAGGTTAGTAAAAATGGGGAAACCATAGAGAAGGGAAGGGAATAGGAGAGCATTTGTCAGTTTTATTTTTGTGGGTTTATCCTTGTTCTTATAAGCCTAGCCCATAGCATTAATAGCTGCCATTTTGGTTAGTTTGGCTTTTAACCCTAGTTATTTGAACTAATGCCTATTTCTAGTCTTTCTGTGCTCTGTGACCCTGTCAGTGACCTGGGAGTAATCCCCGATCTATCTTCCCATCTCTTGAACAAGAGCCATTCGTGCCTATAGGTACATGTGCAGGGATTCTCTGCCCAGTTTGTTCCTTTATTCTGGGTCTCTGGTCTGTCCTTCTTGGTGATGAACTCCCCTCGTGTCAAGGTTTAAGTCAGGTTTTGTGTGGTTTAAGTCTCCCGCCTTTTGGTTCTGTTTTTTATATTGTTTTGCTCTGGGTTTCAATCTGCCTTATATGTCATACTATAGTCACCTCTGGAAGCTCACTCTGAGCATAGATAATGAATGAATTCTTTCAGAGTTCAGCAGCAAGACACATTTTTGACATATTTTTTTTCCTTTTGGAGGGACTTTTTGGGCCTTTCTTTGGGGCCTTTCTGTCTGCATCAGGTCTCTTCAGAGAGGGCATTTCAGGCAATCATAGGGGGGATGAGTGATGAGTACAGGGGATTGATACTCCCCCTTGAATGATGATGATCCCTTCCCTTTGTTCAGGATCAGTGATATTATTAGGTTTTACTTAACTACTTAGCACATGAGTGGTCAAACTAAAGACTACTGTCAACTTAGGTCCCCCCCTGATGACTTTTCTGTGCTCAGTGGTTGTCACCCTATATGGCTAGGGGGTAACTTGTTTTTGTTTTTCCGTATGTATGACTATGCATTTTTGGCGTTTAACTTCAGGCCATGGCTCTGGTTATCAGTATCGTTCTGTGAGGCCCTTCTGGAGGATATCTGTCAGATGTGTTTTCGACTATGGCGCAGTTTTGCAAGTCATACTCCTGCAAACTTCCATAACCTCCTGTGTTTGCTGTTTTAGAAAGTAGAAAGTAGATGCAACAAAGTGGACCCAGGGAGACTGCCTGGGACACCCAGCAAAACAGGCTTTGAGTCTGACATGGCTCCAGCAACTCCTCTGACTGTGGTTCTGTCGCTCGCACCCAGTTTGCAACCCATCTTGTGATGTATGGGTTTACATTCAAGCTGATGAGTTTTTCGATAGCTTCTGTCTGTAGAGTTTGCCTAGTGTAAAGTGTGTTTTTTTTTTACTGTGTTTAGAATATATTGCTCAAAGGATAGTTTATCACTGATAGTAATGTCTAGCAATTTTACTGACTTTACTTCTTCAATTTTGGTCCTATTATGGGTCACGTGGTGGTGGTGGTTTGGATGAAAACAATAGTAGGTTAGATTTTTGGGGATTTAATAGAAGTTCTTCAATTTTGGTCCTATTATGGGTCACGTGGTGGTGGTTTGGATGAAAACAATAGTAGGTTAGATTTTTGGGGATTTAGTAGAAGTTGTGCTTCATTTAGCCATATTTCTATGGTTGTAAAGGCCTTTTGTGTTATTTTTGGAGGCCTGAGAAGTTATTGGAGGAGGATATGATAGTAGAATCATCAGTTTATTGGAAGAGTGAACTCTGAAGAGATACAGAGTGAGGATTATTTATGAACACATTGAAAAGGAGAGGTCCCAGAATGGACCCCTGTGGGACACCTGTTTTATTGACTATGCATCCAGATTTGTTTGTTTTGCCATTTAGCTGATTGTTGTCTGTTATTCAGGTAGTTAGAAAACCAGGTAAGGGTAGGTTGGGAGCATCCTAAAGTTGTAAGTTGCTGAATTAGTTTAGTATGAGAAACTATGTCAAATGCTTTGGACAGGTGAAGTAAACGTACTGATAAATAATGGACTTTATAGACTTTAAACTTAATAGACCAGTGTCTAAAGCCTTGTTCACAGCATCAGAAAAGGACAGTAGGGCTGTTGTAGTACTGTGTGCAGGTCAAAAACCATGTTGGGTAGGGGCAATGAGATGGTTATCACAGAGGTGTTTTAGTAATTGACTTTGTATACATTGTTCTAATATTTTAGATAAAGAAGAGAGAATGGAAATGGGACGATAGTTAAGTCATATGTGTTTCTGCCTTTGTGTGATGTGGTTATAATAGATTTTTTCCAGATTTGAGGGACCATGGATTCTGAGATAGATCTATTAATCAGAATACTAATAGGGTAGGCTATTGCTTTGTCACCAAGTTTCAGATATTCAGAGGGGAGGTTGTCAACAGATAAGGAGCAATATCTTGGTTTATTTAGTAATTTGAGTATTAGGGAGATGGGCATGGGTTTTAGACAGAATGTGGGAATTGTTGGGGTGTTGTTGTTTATATCATTGTGGAGTGAGGGGTATGTTCTGGAATCCTTAGGAGTTGAGTTTGAGGTTATCTTGTTGTTGGAGGTTTCACTGGTTTTGGATGGGGGTTCACCGACAAGTTTAAGGATACCATCTATGAAGTGGTAGTTGAAAATATGGGCTATTTGTTGTGGGTCTTTGTCTGGAAAAGGTGATTGGTTTTGTGTTACCCCAGGATTAAGGAGTGAAGAAACTGATTTCCAGAATAGTTTGGGGTTATTTCTTGAACTAGATAATTGTTGTGAGAAGTAGTTTTTTTATCATTTTGACTAATTTCTTTGCTTTATTACAAAGTTGTTTGAAATTAATTTCATTTGTCAGAGTTTTGTTTTTATGCTATTCTTTCTAGTCTTGGTCTCTTGATCTAAGCATTTGTTTAGTTGGTTTAGTAAGCCAGGGAGCATGAGTGAATTTTGTTCTTTTGTACTGAAGTGGAGATAAAGTACTGAGAGTATTATGGAAGATCTTATTAAAATAGCGTACTGCTTCTTCTAATGGTAAGGATTTTAGTGGGGTTCAATTATAAGCATTTAAAGCATTGTTGAAGGCTGTTTGGTTAAAATTAGTTAGGTTCCTAGATGCTCTATATGAGTGGGATTTGGGCACCTGAGTATGGGTTCTATGCGTAAGGGTGGGTAGATGGTCACTGAGAATGTTAGAAAGGGTACCACTGTTGGAACATTTTTGTGGATCTGAAACTAGGATCCAATCTAGGGTGGATTTTAGTTGATTGTTTACTTTTTGTATGGGACATGTGACCAGTTGTGTGAACCTGTACAGGATAATACAATTAGCAGGGGAGTCTGAGGTTAGAATTTGCCAGTTGATGTTAGTATCTCCTAGAATTATGGTTTTGTTGCATACATTTTGGGTTGTCCACGCCAGCAAATTTTCAAGAGTAGGCATATTTTGGCCTGGGGGAATGTATATTACTGTTATGCATAAGTTTTTCTTACTGTTTATTTGTAATGATGCTAATAGAAATTCCATGTTGCTGAAGGTTGGAACAGGTTTGGGAAAGGATGATATGCTTAAAGAGTTGTGATAAATTATAGCTACACCACCACCTGTCCTTGTGAGTCTATCTTTTTGAGGGATACCATAACCACTTGGAACTATTTCAGTGTCTACTATATGTGGATTTAGCCATGTTTCTGTAACAGTTACTATATCAGGAGTGTATTGAGACAGCCAGGCATGAAATTCAGTAATTTTATTACAGATACTCCTTATGTTGACTATTATTATAATAAGGTTTTGAGTGCTTGTGGCTATGTTTAATGAAGAAGAGGAGGAATGGTTTATACTGAAGGAGAAGGAAGGGCCAGGGCTTGGGTGAATATCGCCACTTTGAGATAATAACAGGAGGCGAATTATTGTGCGTGCAAAGTAACTGGATTTAATAAAGGTCGGATAAAGTATTATGTGCCATTGCTATCTAGCATTATTTATGTAAATGTTTACTTTTTAGTACTGCTTTATGTAATGTGCATTGTTCTCCTGTGATTTTTTATGTGAATGCTTTGACTTTTTTCATGTAAATATTTTGAGTTTTCATTTGCTTGGAGCTTTTCTCCCCCAGGCCTCCGCTGAAAAAGGATGTGTGTTTCCAGTGGGACTTCCTCTGTTAACAAATGTAAATCATAATAAAATAAGTAAATAATAAAAAAAAGAAAGACCCCCCCCAAAAAAAAAATCTGCCCAAAAATGTAGCTGAAGTCAACAGCTGAAACTTGTGCTGTTAAGCTGATGAGAAGTCTACATAAGCGTACATATGGCAAGAAAGTTCTCATTTGTTGCATGTTCATACATCCTTCTTATACTACCACCTACCCTCATGCTAAGGGAAGATGTATCGTGCACGAGGTAGGAACCCAAAGCTTTGGAGACTGGCTGGATGTATGATCCTTGGCAGGATACATGCCATATAGTTATGGCTACTGCAACAGTGATCTAATGAAGAACATCTCTCAATTCTTGCACTGGTTCTTGGTTCATTAGTGCAAACTCACAACTGTGCTTATCAATTTCTTAATCAATGGCAGGAAAGAAGATAAGGCACTTGCATATTCTCTTTGTTTAGGACAGTAACAGAGTCACTGTTCCAACAAGCAGAATTTGTGTTCACTTCAAATGGAATAAAAACACCCATTACTATAGTTGCTCTAGATTTCAGATGGTTAGAGAGTCTGCTACAGAATGTCTCAGAATCAGTTTATTGGACCCAGTATGAAATTGGATACATTTTGTCCATGATAATTCCTGGAATGTCGTCTGGACCTCCATGAAGTGGTATTCCAGAGATACACTGAATCTCCTTAATTGAACAGCCTGTCTTGTATGCCTGTCATGGTTAAACATTTGAAACTATTGCTTCTTTTGAACAGACCCACTAAAACTTTGTTTCATCAATTCCTCATTAATTATTATATGCCTCTGATGTGTAATTAAAGAACAGTTCAGGAGGTATCTCTCTTATAGCATGGTTCTCGAGCTGTTCTGTACTTTAATAAATCAGTCAAACTTTATCTTAAGAGGGTATATGACAGTGTCTGTACTTACCTTGAAAGTCTGCACACATACGTCAGCTGCTGAGTGCACTATTGGAATGAATTTTTCTATTTTGCTGAGCAAAACACAAAAGTAACTTGATGTAAATTAAAGTTATGTGCTTACCACAACAACATATCTGGATGGGCAGGTCATTTTCAGTAACAGTGGGAATGCTGCTGATAGGTGACAGGCAACTCAGCATCTAAAACTTTCCCCAACTACTAGCCCTTACTCTTATACCCATGATGCCATGTATTAAGATAATCCTCTCCAGACCAATGTTGTTTTAAGTGACAGTAGAAACACATCTAGATCAAGTCAGGATGAGGAGGAGGAAAGTAGCTAGCTGGCAAAGCCACTGAGGATGTATCTACATACCCAGCTCTTTCTCTTTGGAAAGTACATATTTCGTACCTGGTATAGGGAGGGTCAATCTTTGGTAATAGCAGAACAGTCTCTTGTTCATTTACATGGGTGATCTCTGGGAACATACCCCTTCTCATAGTGACCCCAAAGGGAGACCTGTATCTAGAAATTACAAGCAGTTTTTATAGCTTAGCAAAGATATTCAGCATGGATTACACAGCTACAACACGAATGCAATTTGCATCTTCAATACAAAGTAAAGTCCTGGAAACAGCCACTGCCCTGGGAAGAGATAAAAACTCCTTATTATGCTTCTTATAACAGAGCGTAATATAATCTGTATTCCATTTTACTGGAGTACTTTTTCATATTGTTTAAGTACATAAAGAAAAAAGAAGCTAGGGTTTTTTCTAAAGGGAATTTGTCCTGTCTATACAATATGCAAAGTGTCTGTACACATCAATGTAGTGGAACAGATGCTCACCTATAATGGAATAACTTGCACAGGTAATCACTGGAAAATTAACAGTCTGTCTGAGATTAATTTCAGTGGCTAGTGGACACACAAAAGATAAACTGGTGCAGAGACTTTGGGGAAAACAAATAAAGATGATATACCAAAAATACCTAAAGTTCTAAAATAGCCGCGGTGGTGCAGCGATAATATTATAACAGCAAGAGGTTCTCCCGTTCGATTCTCGGCTAGAGCACCTTCTGTGTGGAGTCTATATGCCCTCCCTGTGGCCTAGTGGTGTTCAAAAGACATGCGTGAATGGGTGTGCCTTCGTTGAGGGTCGGGCGTCGGGCTGGCACCTTGGCACAGTAAAAATCTACTGCCAATCATTAGCGGACCGGAGTTCTACTGTGGCGACCCCTAACTGGGAAAAGCCGAAAGAAGAAGAACAACCTAAAGTTCTAAAATACTTCTGACTTAGGTTACCACAACAAGGAATTAAGTTTTCTAAGACAGGTATTTCAGTTCTGTGGAAGAAGCTAGCCAAAGGGGAGCTAGACTCAATTTTCTAAGACAAAATAAAGGTCCCAATCCTGGGCATGTGGAACACAATAATGAAGTCGCGAAGATGCACTAAATGACCTGTGTTCAATTAGTATGTGAGAAAAGTAAAAGACAGGATGGGAAGGATGGGAAATCAGTAGCCACTGCTGACTCACCCATCTTGTGTAGGTAGCACCTACTAGGAGCACTGGGTGCTGCATTTGTGGAGCATGAGCCTGTAGGGTTGACAAGTGCTGATCAGTACTGAGACAAGTGGGTAGCAGTAGTAGTGACTCTGTGTATGGAGGCAAGCACACTTTTTTTCAAGGTCAGGCAGCATTTGAGGAGTTCCAGAGAGCTGCAAAGGGGAGAGTGTTGCAGGAGTAGTCAGCTTCTCAGGACCTGCTAGCTAGCTTGCTCCGTCCCAGCCGACTCTCACCACTGGAAAAAAAAAACAGACCATAGAATTATAACTATCTCTGGTGTGACCAGATCTTGCATCCATGGAGCAAATGGGCTGACTTGGTAATGGCAGTGAAAACATCTGCCAGGGTATTACAGCACAGGAAGATTGAAAAAAAAGTTGGTTCCAAGGAGGAACAGGATTTTTAATTAGAACCCTAAAGTGGAAAGTACCTTTCAAATAGGTTTTACATACTTTAAGAGAAGTCAAAGATACAGCATTAGATCTCTGGCAAAAATCAGACATGGCAGAAACATGGACTTTGACTAAAGAGTAACTGAAACTTACATTAAAAATCTAGGAAATACAATCCAAACTGCAGTAAAAGGACACAGTACTTGAACAGATGTTTAAAAGGAAAACATTGTCCATTTACATTTGTATGCCCTTTTAGTACTGGGGTTTCTGTACTGAAATGAGGATCTTGGACATCCCTGGAGAGGTAAAGCCAGACTCCTAGCCATTACCAGAATTGGAGAAACCATCCAGATAGATGTCAGAAGTGGAAATCAGGAAAGATCCTGCAAGAAGAATGGGATAATAGGGTCAGGGTCCTTAAGGCCAAATGTGGAGAGGTTTCCCCAGATGGTAAGGCCCGAGAAGGGGAACCCATACTTATTAAGGTCAAAAAGGGCTAGGGGGGTGACTTTGGCATTCTGCTGCCTAACATTCTAAGAAACTCTCACAATCACAGGATATGGGCAAAAGGACTAAATGAGTCTTGGAGGGGGGGGGTCACTACTGGACGACTGCTTCCTTGGGATATTGCCCCATCTAGAGAATTAGGGAAAGAAAATGGTGAAATTTGGTGCTGGTCAGGGATGCAAACACATCACAGCTAGGATTTCATAGACAACATAGTTTTCACACTACAGCTGGGTTGAGAGACCCCACTTGTGTGGCATTATTTGAGAGCAGCTGATCCTGACAACTAGCCTCTCCAGGAATATATCTGAAATAAGAGTGGTTTGTAGAAATGTTTCTCTCCAATACTCTCACAGTTTCTTGAAAGATAAGGTAATAATTAGTTCCATCTTGCTTGTCTAAACATCACACCACACCCATAGTATCTGAGAAGATAGCAACTGCATCTTTAGGGAGGGGATCCAAAAAGGTTTGAAGTATAAGGTGAAATACTGTGATACCCAAAAGGTTTATGGCAAACTGACCTCTTTCTGTGGTTATAAACACTGAAGCATCTAGTAGTAAAAATTACCTTCAACCTAGAGTAGAAGCATCCAAGATGATAGCCTCTACAAGGGTTGAAATGATAAAGGGGTTCCCTCTTATAAAGCAGGCCACCAGTGCAAACACTCTTTGCAAGCTTTGGGTATCCTGATCTTAAAAGACAATGGGCCTTGCAACTTTATAAGTCCACTGTAAAACACTCATGTGAAATAATGCAAAGGGTACCATGGATATGGAAGCTGCTGTTAACCCTATTGCCTTGATGTCAATGAGGACTGTAACATACTCAGAGCATACTACTGACTGAATCACTGAATAAAGTGGAAGAATGCTGTCCATGGGCTGCCCTGCCTTGTAACATACTGCTTTTAGGGAAGAACCTATAAAAGAGAGGAAATGTGAAGGTGCCAGCTGAAACTTTGTTTCATTCACTGTGATCCCCAAAGGCTAGAATGCACTGGTCAAGGAGACCCCAAGCATCCAGGATGCTGTCTGAAGCTGCTAGTCATCAAGGAAGGGAAACACCTTCACAACATGCAGCTTCTGATTCACAGCAACTTCAAACACAGTGGCAGTCACCACAGAGAATTAAGGTCATGAGCTGTTAATGAGCTGCTTTCTGTAGTCCAGGGTTTAAGTAAATCAGCCTGAATTCACCTACAATGTGCCTTTGAGAAAGTTATTTAGCCAGATAATGCTCTGGGGTAACTGAGAAATTGGACTAGGCTCCTCAGTGCTCTCCTGTGCTGCATGTTTAGCAACTACCTTTAAACTTGCTGTGAACATCCTGGAGGCTGAAGTGTGGCCAAATGTAACAGTCCTGAAATGATAATGACTGACTCCTACCAGAAGCACAGATACCTCCTGGATTCCACCGTAGTTTTGATGTGAAGTTAGGCACCCTGGAGGTCCAAACAGTACATTTACTCTCCTGCTGAGACACACAAAATAATGGATTGCATTGTGATCATGTAAAGGTTATCATTTGAAATAAACAGATTTAGGCCAAGTCAAGAATAGGTCTTAGATGCTTTGTCTTCCTGGTTAATAAAAAGAACTTGGAGTGAAGCCTCACTTGGATGACTTGTTTATGAAGAATACTTAAAATCTCTTTTCTTATCAGTGATTTTTGAAAGAGCAGACTGTGTGGAAGGGTAAAGAGTGCGGTCATGGGTCAGCGGGGTGAGGAAAAGGATTGTACAGGTCCTGGATACTGCTGTTTTTATCCACATTTCCTTCATGATGGATAGCCATACTAACATGTGAAGGAACAGGCAACCCCCAACTGTCCCAGGTTGGGACATTCAAACAAGACCTCAGGGGTAAGATTGCTGTTCCCTGAAGAATGAGCACAACTCCCATGTCGCTTTTGATTCCCTCCACCTCTAGACTAGTAACCATTCTGGAACTTCCTATATCTTTGGATCTTGCCAAATCTTTGACTCTACTGCTGGCAATGTGAAAACTTAAGTTGACATGGACTGTCTGCTGTATCCTCTGAAAAGGCCACGGCGGAGATTGAAAGTTGACTTCAGACTCAAGATTTTCCCCTTCTTTCTCCATTTTCTCAAGGTGAGTGCCCACACAGAGTCCAAAAAAGTGTGGACCCATCAAAAATGACTTTACAAATGTCACTTTTTTGGCAACTTCAGCCAAAATGAACCATCTGTGCTGGATTATTATTCACCATCTTATAGACCAGTCTCATGCTGAGGTTCATGATGGAAGCAACAACTGCCAGTGGAGCATCCACAACTGATCCAGAGTATGTTGCATTTCAACAGGTAGCACTCCTTAGAAAGTACAGTTGTGTACATTCACCATAAATGTAGATGTTCGAGTGTATTCACTGTTGCAGTCATCACATTTGAGTTATCCCTGCCAGGGTAGCCCTCAGTTGGCCAGAATACCAGAGGCTTAGTAATTCTGTGTCAGTTGCCGTTGCTCCAGGACTGACGTCAGGTCATCAGTAGTATAAAAAAAGGCAGTCAACGCCATTACATCAGTTTTTCTTGCCCTAACTGTCAGAAGCCCCCAAGAGGGAGCTAGGTTATGGTGGAAGAACACCACCAGTAGAAAGTAAATACCAAAAATTCCTTGAGAGAGAGAGAGAGAGAGACAAGGGGGATGGAGGGAGGGAAACCAGGACTGCAACAGTGAATACACTCGAACATCTACATTTACGGTAAGTGTACACAACAGTACTATGTTCTTCGTGTTTCACCGTTGCAGTCATCACATTTGGGTTGATTCCTAAAGCTGAAAAAAAGAGTGGAGGCAGTCAAGAAGAATCTGGGCTGGCTAGGATGCTCTGCAAGACTGCTGTGGCCAAGTCTGCCCTGGATTTGGAGAAGACAGGCAGGTGGTAATGCTTGGTGAAGGTATGAACTGATGTCCATGTTGCAGCCTCTAGGATGCCCCTGGTGGGGACCGCTCTGAGGAAAGCTGCAGAGGTGGAAGTTGCTCTGGCAGAATGTGTCCTGACGCCCTTAGGGGGAGGTTTCCCATGTTGCTTGTAGTGGAAATGGATGCAGTGTGCTATCCATTTGGAAATGGTTTGTTTGGATATGGCTTTGCCCTCTGTTCCTGCAGCAAAGCTGACTAACAATTGATCAGTCTTTCTAAATGATTTAGTCCTGTCTAGATAGAATCTGAGCTGTCTGTGCACATGTAGAGAGTGCAGTATCCTTTCCCCATTGTTTTGTGGGTTAGGGAAAAAGGTGGGCAAATGAATGGATTGGTAGGGGCCACACTGGACACCACTTTTCGCATGAAGGATGGGCTAGTCCTGAGGGAGACCCTGTCAGCATGGAAAATGATGAAGGGCTCTACAGCCATTAGTGCTTGTAGCTCGGATACTCTTCTTGCTGAAGTGATGGCCAGAAGCAAGGCTGTCTTCCATGAGAGAAACTTTAACTCTGCTGAAGCTGTTGGTTCAAAAGGGGGCAGGGTGAGCTTTTCCAACACAAAGTTTAGGTACCAAGCTGGGGTGGGTGCTCTTCTGGGTGGCCTCAAGTTCTTAGCCTCTCTTAGGAACTGTTTGATGAGAGGGTGTGAGAAAAGGTGACTTTGTGCTGAAAAGAGCAAAGATAGCTGAGGCATGAATTTTAACAAAAGAAAAGGATAAACCCCTGTATAGTAGGTCAGCAAGGTAATCCAGGATGAGAGGTAGGAAGGGCTTTGCCGTGCTGGCTCCCTTAGCCTGGATCCAGGTGCAAAACCTTTTCCATTTGTCAGCATAAGACTTTATAATGCTAGGGTGTCTGGTCTCACGTATAACATCTAGAACCTGCTTGCTGGGATTGGCAGCTTGTGCAGTGGTCAGGGAATATTCCCAGCTGCTAGATTGAGGGTCTGCATGAATTCTCCTTCCCTCTGGGTCAGGAGTGTTGGCATCTGTGGGAGATGCCATGGTGGCAGAAGTGACAGGCTGCGCAGGAGTGGGTACCAGTGCTGGCGTGGCTAGTCCGGGGCAATCAGGATTGCCCTCGGTTTTTCCTCTCTTATTTTGAGCAGTACCCTTGTAATGAGCAGTAGTGGGGGAAATGCATAGACCGAGAGGTTGACCCACTGGAAGGATAGAGCATCCACTTTCCAGGCCTTGCAGTGAGGCTCCCTGGTGCAGAACTTGCTGAGCTGATAGTTGAAGTAGGAAGCAAAGAGGTCGGCCTTCGGGGTGACCCATTTCTGAGTTACAAGGGTGAAGGTTCTTTGGTGTAGCTGCCACTCATGTGGGTCCAGAAGATTTCTGCTTAAGTTGTCTGCCAGAGAGTTTAGAGAGCCTCGCATGAACTGTGCTAACAGGTGTAGTTGCATGGCTGAGGCCGTGTGCCAAAGGGTCATGGTGAGACTGCACAGAGGGTATGAGTGAGTCCCTTCCTGCTTGTTGGTCTACCACATCACAGTGGTGTTGTCTATTTTGATCAGTAGAGCCCCCAGGGAGAGGAGGGGTCTGAAAGCTGTCAGTGTGTGCTGGACAACTAACATCTCTTTTTGGTTGATGTGCAGATGTAGTTGATGTGGGCTCCATTGGCCCTGTATGCACCTGCCGTCTAGGTGTGCACCTCAGGCATAGTCTGATGTGTCTGTGGTGAGAGTCTGGGCGGCATGGGATTGTGAGAAGGGTAGTCCCTTATTGTGGTAGCATGCTGCTGCCCACCAAAGAAAATCTTTCCTTAAACAAGGTATAATTGGTATAAGAGTTTCCAGGTCTTGAGAGTGTTGACACCAAAGGCTTTTTAGGTACCATTACAGTTTCCTTATATGCAGTCTGGCATATGGAATGAGTAGAATGCAAGAAGCCATGAACAGCGATTTTCCTTGCGGATAACTGGGGTCTGGTGGCTAGTTGAGAGAAACAGGATGTCAGGTAGGTTTGCTTTTCTGGTGTAAGGAATGCCATCTGGGATGCTGTGTCCAGGCTTGCTCCCAGGAATATAATTTTTTGGGTGGGTGCTAGTTTGGATTTCTTTTCATTGATAGTATACCCTAGGGAGGTCAGTAGGTCCTTTACAAAGGCCAGGTGCTTGAGCAGCTTTTCCTGACTGCCTGAATTAGGCAGTCGTCTAAGTATGGGTAAATTTGACTATTTCTTTGCCTGCAAAAAGCAATGTCAGGAGGCAGGCATTTTGTGAAAACTCTGGTAGCAGTGGATAAGCCAAAGGGAAGTGCAGAGAACTGAAAGTGCACTGATCCTGCCCGGAAACGTAGATATTTCCTGCATGATTCCCTGACTGGGATGTGTAGGTATGCCTCTTTTAGGTCTAGGGTGGCTAAACAAGCATCCTTGGAGAGCATAGGTAATAGTTGCTGGAGGGTGAGCATTTTGAATTTTGGTATCACCAGAAAGGTATTAAGAATGGATAGATCGCAGATGGGACACCAGGTCCTCTCTTTTCTAGGTACCAGGAAGAGTCTGGAGTAGAAACCTTGGCCTATCTGTTCTGCAGGAATGTGCTCTATTGCCCTCATAGAGAGCAAGGGAAGCACTTGCTTTTTGGCCTCTGCCCACTGGTTTGGGGGAAGATTTGGGAACCCTTTTGTGGTTGGTAGAGTGTAGAAATAAAATTTGTATCCCTGGGACACTATGTTGAGGACCCAGCGGTCATTCGTAATGGTGGCCCAGGTGCTTGCATGGAAGGAGAGTTTCCTCCTAAGGGCAAGTGCAGGTGGGCAGAGGGAGGGGGTGGAAGTGGAAAGTCGTTGTGAGTTCTTACCATGAGGGGGTGGCCTAGCACTCCCTGGTTTTGAAGAGGAGGAACTTCATTGCTTGGATCTCTGCATTCCCTGGGGCTGCTGTATGGGGGGGGCCTGCTTCCCCGGGGTCTGTGCTGAGCTGAGCTGACCTGGAGGGGGCAGGAAAGGATCAGTGCTTGGAGGGGCAATGCCTACTGAACCTGGGTGGCTTGACTTGCAGAAAGTCCTTAGCTGTCTGCATAGATTTAGCTTTTTCTTCCATCTTTTTTAAGACATCCTCTGCCTTGGTGCCAAATAAGTTGTCTTTGTGCAAGGGTGCATCCAATAATTTGGATTTGACATGGTCTGGCAAGGGCTGTTCCTTCAGCCAAGCATGCCTTCTAAGGACAGAACCAGTGACTGCTGCCCTGCAAGATACTTCTAGGGTATCAAAACCACATTGTAAGGTGTGCTTAGTTACTTGACTTGCAGAATGCATTAACTCTTGTAGCTCTTTATTTTCTGCACAAACAGGAAAAGATGATATTTTTTGTTTAAGGAGATGTCCTTCGTGTTTCACTGTTGCAGTCATCACTGTAGGGTTCTTCCTGCCAGCAGCAGCCCCCAATCGGCCAGAATCCCAAAGTCTGGATCGGGCGCCAGCTGAGGTCGCATTTATCCTGACATCAATGTGCCGGAAGGTACAAAGACCTCAGCTGACACCATTTCCCCAGTCTTTCTTGCTGCACGGTGCCCTTTGCAGTTCTCTGATGCCGGTCGGCCTGTTCCTGTTTGTTTTTGGATCTAATCCCAGGATGTTCATTTTTTTACAGATAAGTACCCAGTTGGGGAGGTCTTTTTCTTGCTCCAGTCAGATGTCAGAAAAAGTTAATAATTGTATTTCTTGTGGGAAGCAAATACCTCATAGGGATTTTCACTCTTACTATATTCCCTGCCTGGGTCCTGACCAAGACGTTGCTAATTGTGTGTTTTGTGCTAGATTTAATCAGCGTACTATTAGGCGTAGATATAACTTTGCCTTTTACTATTTTGAAAAAAGGTTTAATTATAACATGTCTTCAGATTCTTTTCTGGCTTCTGGGATGTGTAAGAGGCGCAGGGATGCAGACAGGCCTCTGAGGTCCACAGCAAAGGATGTTACTCAGTTATTGCCAGTTGCTGGTTCGTCGGTCGTCAGTCAGGTGCCTTTGCAGCCCCTGTTGTCCACCTCTTTTGAACCAATTGCCTGTACTAACTCCGGTGTGGAGCTGATGGGGTCTTCAGAATTGCCAGGGACTGGACCTTCGAATACTGCTCCCTCAGTTGGGTCCGGAGCAGGTAGGCAGCTACCGGCTTCTGAGGGAGTTCTCAGGCCTTCACAGCTTCCTGTAAATGTGGATTCGGGTTTACATGCTAAATCAAAGTCTAAGGCTCCAGCTAAAGTGAAGTGGCTAGCACAGGCACCTTTTGATCAGGGTCCTAGGCCTCAGAGGCAGATGCTTAGGATGGCTGAAGATCTCTTAACTATGATCAGGGGTTCTCATCCCCCTCCTGACAAGAAGCCTAGATTACAGTCCGATTATTATTCTTCAGACCAAATTTCTGTTTCTTCTGCTTCCTCCCTTGAGCAGGATTATTCTTTTCCTCTTTATGAGGATTCAGATGCTGAAGATTCCTTTCCTTCCACCTCTCCTGAGGATTATTCTTTTGGTGAAACTTTGCATGATATGAGGGTGAATTTTCACTGGGAAGGGCAGGAATTCTCTGAATCCAAGAAAAGGCTTAGGGATTTTCTTCTTCTCCCACAGCATAAGCCTCTGGCTATTCCCCCTGTATTGGACATTGTTGATGATGTTTTTTCGGAAGCTTCAATCTCTCCTGATTCTTTTCCCCCTACTCCGGCCAAACCGGATATGTATTATAGGGCTCCAGATTCTCATAAATTTCTTTTTAAAATTCTTTCGCCTGATCTGGAAACAATTTCTCAGGGTCCTAAATGTGTTAAAGTGGCCTCTGCTAAAAATCCTATTCCCTTTGACCGAGAGTCCAGGGCTTTGGAGAGATGGGGTAAAAAGGTTTATACCTCTGCTACATTGTCTATTAGGGCTTTGAACTGTCAATTTCATATGCTGAAGTATCAGCAATACCTTTTGTCTGTATTTCAACAAAAGATGTCACTGTGTCTATTGGTGCGGATAATCAGGAGTTACAGGATTTATTGCATGCTATTGAACAAGTGGGTAAACATACCCTGCATTGTGGTTTTGATTCTTTGGAAGCTTCTTGTAGGGTTGCAACAACTGGCGCTGTTATTAGACGACATGCTTGGTTAAGGGATCAAAGCTTGCCGGATCAGATTAAAGCCAAACTTTTGGATGCCCCTTTGCAGCATGATGTTCTGTTTGGATCCAAAGCTGAAGAGGTATTGAAGAAAATGGAAGACAAAGCCAAATCTATGCAGACGGTTAAGGATTTTCTACAGGTGCAACCTCCTAGATTTAGCAGACACTGGCCAACTAAACCTTGATCCAGGCTCGGACAGGTCTCAGAGAGGGAGATTCAGGCATTCCAGAGGTAGGGGACAGTCACAGTCCCATTTTAGGAATAGGCAGTGGAGTGCCCCCTCTCCCAAGGGAGGTGATGATAAGTCTCAACCCTACCGCAAACAGTCTTTATGACTCTCCCTTTCTGGTTCCAGGGGCTCCTCTCCTGGAAGCTCCTTTGGGGGGAAGGATTTCTCTTTTTTATCAAAATTGGAACCACATAACCCAGGACAAATGGGTTCTGGACATAGTCTCAAGAGGTTACAGATTTCATTTCCACACCTTGCCAAAACCGAGCGGTTGGCCAGACCTGCCAAATCATCAGTGGGCAGAGGCACAACAGCAGGTTCAGTCCCTCCTGGCTATGAGGGCCATAGAATTGGTGCCAAATTTAGAAATAGGGCAAGGTTTTTATTCCAGACTTTTCCTGGTTCCCAAGAAGGAAAATTCATGGAGACCAATCCTGGACCTCTCTGTACTAAACACCTTCCTAGATATACCAAAATTCAAGATGCTCACTCTGCAGCAGCTGCTGCCTATGTTGAGCAAGAATGCTTGGATGGTGACTTTGGACTTAAAAGAAGCTTACCTGCATATTCCTATAAGGCAAGAGTGCAGAAGGTATCTGCGTTTCAAAGCAGGCTCAAAACATTACCAGTTCTCTGTACTGCCCTTTGGCTTATCTACTGTGCCCAGGGTCTTTACGAAGTGCCTGGCACCAGTAATGGCATTTTGCAGAATGAAGGGGATTCAAATTTACCCTTATCTGGACGACTGTCTTCTTCAAGTGGACGACAAAGACACTCTACTTCGGCATCTAGCTTTTGTGCAGTGTCTTCTTCAGTGCCTCGGTTTCACAGTGAATCTAAAGAAATCAAACCTGGTACCCACACAACAGCTTACTTTCCTGGGTGCTCTTCTGAGTACTTCGACCCAGATGGCTTCCTTGACACCAGATAGAAAAGTGCAACTGGCTTCATTTTTCCGACACCTGGCTTCAATGAAACAGCTGACTGCAAGAAAAATTCTGCAGGCTTTGGGTTACATGGCCTCCTGCATTCTGTTAATACCATATGCAAGGCTGCATATGAGGAAACTGCAGTGGTACCTCAAGAGTGTCTGGTCTCAGCATTACCACAGCTTGGAAACGGTGGTCATGATTTTGCCTTGTCTCCAGTGAGAGTTTCTTTGGTGGGCCGAAGCCTGTCTACAGAA
The DNA here is from genome assembly GCF_019279795.1 of Protopterus annectens. NCBI lineage: Eukaryota > Metazoa > Chordata > Ceratodontiformes > Protopteridae > Protopterus > Protopterus annectens. The sequence goes on along the minus strand of NC_056737.1, from coordinate 612,076,144 downwards.
CAAGGGGAAGCCTTTTTGTCCTCTGCTGACCAACCAAGTTCTGACAACGGATGCTTCAGATTATGCATGGGGAGCCCACATGCATGGGAGATGTCTTCAGGGTGTTTGGACGAAGGAGCAAACGCACCTGCACATAAATTTGAAGGAGATGCTAGCTGTACAGAATGTCCTGATTGCCTTCAGGGACCTTCTTCTACCAGGACAATTGTTGATATGGACAGACAACACTACAGTGATGTGGTACATCAACAAGCAGGGGGGCTCTCACTCTTACCCCTGTGCAGATTAGCCATGAATCTCTGGTACACTGCTCTGACCTGCAGTGTCGACTTACAGGCGCAATTCCTGCCAGGGAAAGACAACACTCTGGCAGACGCATTGAGCAGACACATTTCAGATCCACACGAATGGATGTTGGATGTTCGGATATTCAGGATAATTATAAAGGCTTGGGGATGTCTGGACATAGATCTCTTTGCATCCCCTCAGAATGATCAACTTCCAACATTCTGCACAAGGACCTACCACAAACTAACATGGAAAGTGGATGCCCTCTCATTCAGTTGGAAACACCTCTCAGTATATGCTTTTCCTCCCTTTCCTCTTCTACCTTGGGTACTTCTGAAGATAAAACAGGACAGACTGCACATGATCCTACTGGCTCCCAATTGGCCTCTGCAATTCTGGTATTCCACTCTGATGAACTTGGTTCAGGAGCCTCCCTGGATTCTGCCTCAAATCCCTCATCTACTGTCTCAACAGGACGGCCGGATACTGCACAGTCATGTCGAGACTCTGCATCTAGCTGCCTGGTGGATCCAGGGTCTGTAAACACCTCTGCCCTTTCCAAACAGGTATTGGATGTAACCCTTAAAGCTAGACGGCCCAGCACTAGAAAATCTTATGCGGGAAAATGAAAAAGATTTTGCTCCTGGAGTCAAGTCCAGGGTGGTGATTCTTCTCTTCCGAACATTCCTCTGATTTTACAGTATCTGACAGAGTTATTACATACGGGCCTATCTTTTTCGTCTGTTAAGCTTCATGCTTCTGCTATTTCTGCACATTATGATACGGATCCTCCAATTTTTTTCTCATCCATTACTTAAACAATTTCTTAGAGGGGCTAAGAATATTCGGCTCCCTATAAGGGCTCCTGTTCCCACTTGGAATCTTAACTATGTTTTGGAGAAATTAACTTTGTCTCCTTTTGAACTTGCAGCTTCCACAGATTTAAAAGTTTTGTCTTGGAAAACTGCTATTCTTTTAGCTATTACCTCTGCTAGAAGAATTTCGGAATTGCAAGCACTCACGGCTGTGGAACCCTTCCTTATTTTTCATCAGGACAGGGTATCTCTATGGGCTAATCCCACATTTATGCCCAAGGTGGTTTCGGCAGTGGCCTTGAATCAGTCTATTCATTTGCCTACCTTTTATCCTAATCCACAAAGTGAGGAAGAAAGTCTTTTGCACTCTCTAAACATGCACAGACAGCTTTGTCTATACCTGGACAGGACCAAGATATTCCGGAAATCTGATCAGTTGTTTGTCACTTATGCTCCTACTGTTCAGGGGAAAGCAATCACTAAGCAAACCATTTCCAAGTGGATTGCCCATTGCATCAAGTTCTGTTACTCTTATCATGGCAATCCGGTTCCTGTTAATGTGTTCCTACCAAGGATATTTTCTCTATTCTAAATCCGGGCAGGTTTGATGTTCGGTGTGGTTCACTTGTTGCAGTCCGGGGTTACCCTCCTTCCTATCCCCTCTTTTGTTTTTTTCCTTGAGTATTGTCTGTTATGAGGTATTTTGGCTGCTGAGGTTTTGGGCATGGTTTCTTTTTTAGCCTTTTCTTTCTAGGCACCTGACATCTAGGGCAAGAAAAACTGGGGAAATGGCGTCAGCTGAGGTCTTTATACCTTCCGGCGCATTGACGTCAGGATAAATGCTACCTCAGCTGGCGCCCGATCCAGACTTTGGGATTCTGGCCAATTGGGGGCTGCTGCTGGCAGGAAGAACCCTACAGTGATGACTGCAACAGTGAACACACTCGAACATCTACATTTATGGTAAGAGTACACAAATGTACTTTCCATAGTATTTTGCTGAAATTTTAGCATATGGAACTGACATTTTGTGCTCTAATAGCAAGAGTAGCAGAGGTGTATACTTTTTTACCCCATCTGTCTAATGCTTGGGAATCCCTATCAGAGGGGATGGGATTCTTAGCAGAATTTGCTTTAATTCCTTTAGGCCCTTGAGAAATAACCTCAGGGTCAGCAGTAGGATTTTTGAAAAGAAATTTGTGAGAGTCATGGACTCTATTGTACCTGTCAGGTTTCCTGGGAGCAGGAGGGAGGGTGTCAGGAGTCAAACTAGATTCCATGAAAACATCATCCACAACATCCAGGACAGGACAGGAAGAATGGCCAGAGGTCTGTGCTGTGGAAGATCTAAGAATTCCCTGAGTCTCTTTTTAGCCTGAGGGTAGTCCTGACATTCCCACTGGAAATGCTCCCTTAAAGTATGTAGGGTTTCCCCAAAGGAAAAGTCCTCGCATGGAGAGGCTGAAGGAATGGATTCCTCTGCATCAGAATCCTCATAAGCAGAGAAGGGTTGCATGTCTTCATATTCAGATGCCTCAGAGTCATCGGACTCCTGTTCAGATAAAACTACTGGGGACAAATCACTTTTTCTTTTGGAAGGGGAAGCTTGGCTTCTCCTGATCAGCATTATAAGGTCTTCCACCATTTTAAGCATTTGAGAGTGAGGCAAGGAAGCAGGTGCCTGAGATTGGGTCGTCGGTTTCTTGGGTGTGGTTTGTACCCTGAGCCTTAGAAACTCGGTAGTTTTAGAAAGAACAGTAGACGTGAAAGATGTTGTCGGTCTGTGTCAAGAATTGGTAGTGCGAAGTACTTCCTCGGAAGCCGGTGCCTGCTCAGCAGCTCCAGACCCATCCAAGATAAGAGACATCCACAGGATCCTTAGTCGATGAAGAGTCTCGCGGCATACTGAACTCCGAAAGGGTCTCGGTAGTGGCCTGCGAATCCACAGAAGCAGGCATCAGGGTTGCGATAGCGCCTCACTGAGGACCAGAGAACTGACAACTAGCTTAACGGAAGCGTCGTCGGTAGGTTTGGACCTGTGGGGTCTGCATCTGCCTTCATCCTTATGTTTATTTTATACTACTGACGACCTGACGTCAGTCCTGGAGTGATGGCAACCGACGCAGAAATACTAAGCCTCTGGTATTCGGGCCAGCTGAGGGCTACCCTGGCAAGGATAACCCAAATGTGATGACTGCAACAGTGAAACACGAAGAACATTCTGATCATGTGCGATATATAGTTTACTCCCCTTAGCTTAATTGTGGATTAGGCATAAACTCGTTACCCAAACCTGTGCATTGCTTGTGATTCCTTATCTGTGAGGTGAATAGCTAGATTCTGAAGTACTGGAAATCTTTTTTGAGGGCTGCTGTGGCCACTACAGAATTAGTCTGCTGTGTTTCAGACTATCAAGTTCCATCTTGTGGGGTGGAAGTGTGGGGGAGGGGGTCAATCCTTGGATGAAGGATTCCTTTAAACAGAGGCCTTGTCATTACACTATCCCAAACAATATAGGTGGTCTGCTTTAACAATTTATCATTAGAACCACCTACAAAAATGATGGGGCTCTGAAAGCTTTTTTTCATAATTTTTATTTTTTTTTTTGTATGATGATGCTGGATTAGTTAACCTATACATCTCTATGCTTCATCATTTACAAAATGGATGATGGAATAGGCACTTTTTGTAAAGCATTTAGAAAGGCATCTTATAACTTCTAATCACTAACAGGTACAGCAGGATGAGCCCCATCCGGAGTTAATATACAGCTCATTATATCAGACACATTCTTATCTGTAACAAAAATAAGAAAAGTTAAACTTGGCCACTTGCACCACTTAGCAGTTTATATGATACATACCATTCTGAGAATTACTGTAGGGATAGTAGGATCATATTTGTATTTTTTATGCTGAGGACCTGTAAAGGAAGATGCCTGTTTCTCTGGTTTGTAAATCTTTGACATTCTTTATGAGAGTCATTATACATTGAAAGTATCTCTGCAGTAGATTCATCTCAATGTGGAAGAATCTGCGTCTGATGTCAAAGTCAAAGCTCTCAGTCTCCTTTGAGGTCAAAGATTCTCAAAGTCCAAATGAAAGAGTTCTGGGTTAAGAAAACAGTAGTTTTAACTTTCTGTCTTATAAAGTATTCAATGTGAAAGATTTACAAAGCACGCAATGTCCTTCTTTCAGACAATGAAGACATAATGTATGCTTGTCCTTGGAAAAGGGGGCAGTTTTTTTTTTAAACTATCAGTTTTTGCAGCAACAAACTAAGAAAAATAAATTTCTAAGAATAGAGAAACTACGTCTCAGAGATAAAGTACCAACACAGCAGATGAAGTATGGTTTTAATAGATTTTTTAAACAAAACAAAAGGAAGTAACAGTGCAATTCTATAAAAATTTGCATGTCAATAAAAAGAGACCTAATCAGAAAAGTACAGTACATTACCAACACTAGTTAGGAATAATAGAAAATAAAAAGAGAAACCGGAAGCAGGGAATACAATGACATAGAAAGGAAAGACAGAAGGCAAGTGACAAACACTATTGTCTAGTGAAGGGAAAGACAGGAATAGGTAACACAAGACAAAAAAATAAAATCTCATTTGTAACTAAGGAACTGCTTCCTAGATCAACATGATTAAGAGCAGTGGAAAAGGGGGCTTCCAGTTAAGATGGAGAAAGTCTAACAAGTAACATTTGTCTGCTGCTCTAAACCCTATTCCTGTTCCTTCATCGTTTTGCGTAAAAGTGGCGTTCTTTTTATTTGGCTCTGGCTAGAGAGCTAATGATAATCTGAATTCTGTTTATTTCTTATGACTCACAAAAACACAAGTAATACAGTTATTTCTACTCCTCCTGTTTTGGAAAGGAATGAAATGGCAAAATACAGTCAAGCCTCTTTTCTTATCCAGAGCCTAATTTTTGTTCTCACTGCACAATGTTTTCTGAGTAACAAATTTCAGCTGAGGCAAAACTGTATACTATCATGAAAGAGCTTCAAGAAGTAAAATCATCTTTATATATCTATATAGAGAAGATCAAGTGCCAGATAGACAAAATGAAAAAAAAAAACTCAACTCTGATTCTGACCATATGGCTGAATATATAAGTCTAACCAATATGGAGAATGGAATGGCTTGCAATAACACAAACAGAACAAGAGGACACAGCCTTCTGCAAGAATGAGATAAGGCTGAACCACCATGAGAGCTTGCGACTTACATACTGTACTTGCAGAGGTCAGAGCAGTTAGTAAGACTGCTTTCCATATTAACGACCTTAAGTCAGCCTGATGAGCTGGTTCAAATGGAGCAAGAGTTAGCGTAACACAAAATTAAGATCCTATGGAGGAGCCGACCATTTCCAAGGAGGCTTCTTTTGCAACACCCTTTTTAAAAACATTTTCACATGAGGTAGCAATGGAAAAAAAGAGGACAAATGGGCACACATGCTGAAATAGTTGACAAATTAACTGACTAATGAGTAAGACAAGCCATAGAATATTAACTCACACAAATACTGTAGAACCAGAGAAACAATAGTCCTGAGAGCATGCTGGTTCTTTTCTTTGTATCAACTAGACAACTTTTTTCCATTTCCTAATATATGATTTTCTAGTTACAGGTCTTCTTACCTCCTTTAACACCTGCTGCACATTCTCAGTAAAAAAAAGTTACCCAAAAGGTATTAAAATTCTATCTTCTAGGCAGTCAGTTGTAGTTGTTTGTGGTCTAGATGTATCAACTACCCCTGATCCCATGGAAGTAAATCCAGTCTGTGAGGAAGTATATGGTAATTGCCACTGGCCATTTCCAAAAGAAAGGAGAAAGTATAGTGTAAAATCTTACCATAACAGTAGATCTCCTTCTCTTCACTGTTGCAGTATTCTTTACAATACAGATCCCTTGCAAAGGGAAGCCCAATGTCCAGCCAGTACACCAAAGCCATTGGTTGTAAATGGTACACCGTATTTCACATGTATGCTCCCTGAGCATGAAGTAGGGCATGAAGGTTCTGTCCAAATATACCGTCCTCAGAAATGAAAAATCCCAGTAGGAACAACAGTCCAAGGATAACAGTATGTAACAAGCACATCCAGGAGAAAGGACCAGGGGGAAGAGGGAGGGAGTGAATACTGCAACAGTGAAGAGAAGGACATCTACTGTTATGGTAAGATTTTACACAACTGTACTATGTTCTTCCATATCACTGTTGCAGTGTACTTTACAATAAGGAGAGCGCAAAAGCTCAAGAAGATGACTGGTAAGAGAAAGGACCATCACAGCCCTCCAAGAAGCCATGGAGAATGAACCTGGCAAAGACGGCTCTGGCCTTAGAAATCACATTCAACTTATAGTGCTTAATAAAAGTATGCAAAGAAGTCCAGGTTGCTCTCTCAGCAATAGAATTAGTAGCCAAACCCTTGCAAAAAGCACCAGAAGAAGCCACAGCTCTAATAGGATGAACATTAACAGAAGAAGGCAGGCTCTTCCCATGCAAAAATAGCAAAAAGAAATGGCTTTAGATATCCAAAAAGAAATGGTTTGCTTAGAAACAGCCAAACCTAAAGACCTATGATGAAAAGATTCAGATTTACAAAAAGGTTTAGTTTTATCCAAGTAATATCTGAGTTGTCTATGCCAATCCAAGTTATGCAAAGCCTTCTCACTAACAGACTATGGGGAAGGGAAAAAAGTGGGCAAATGAATACACTGATTAAGAGATAACTCATTAACCACCTTGGGCATAAAAGGAGGATTAGTACAAAGGGACAACATGTCTTTATGGAAAACTAAAAAAGGGTGGACAGCCATAAAGGCTTGCAGCTCAGACTACCATCTCATAAAAGTAAGGGACAAAAGAACAGTTTTCCAGGAGTAATGCTGTAAGGAAGATGAAGCAGCATGTTCAAAAGGAACCCGAGTCAATTTTTCTAAAACAAAAATAAGGTCCCAGGAAGGAGGGACAGGTGTCCTGGGAGGCCTAATGTGAAGGACACCTTTAAGAAACTGTTTAGCCTCAAATTTAGAGGCTAAGGGGGGAGGAGTCAAAGGCAGACAAACAGAGATAGCTGATAGCTGGGCTTTAACAGAAGCATATGCCAACCCAGCATTGAATAATTCACATAAATAAGAGAGAACCAAAGGGATATCCATAGAAAGTGGATCCCGGTTATGAGAAATACACCAAACAGAAAATCTCTTCCATTTGGATAAGTAGAATTTCCTAGTAGTGGGGGTTCCTGGCCTCCAGCAGGACCTAAAGCACATCCTCAGAAAAAAAGATGCCTGTCTGCAGGGGATCAAAACCATATCACCCAGAGTGCCAGTTGAAGAGTGGACAAGTGGGAATGGATGAGAGATCTCTTGTCTTATGTGAGTAGCTCCACCCTGTGAGGTAACCTGTGATGATTGCCCTTGGCAAGATGCAGAAGAACAGAGAACCAATGCTGTCTGGGCCAAAAGGGAGTTACCAGCAAGATTTTGGGAGCATTCTGCTTTATCTTGAACAGGATTTTCAGAATGAGAGGAAGGGGGAAATAACATAAAGAAACACCCCCTTCCAAGAAAAAGACAGGGCGTCCACCTTCCAGACCAGGGGACATGGGACTATGGCACAAAATAGAGGAAGTTGTCTGTTCAGAGGGGAGGCAAATAGATATACTTGAGGAGTACATCACTGGTGGACAATGTCCAGAAACACATCCCTATGAAGCATCCACTCATGGGATAGTGTTATGGACCTGTTCAAAGAATCTGCCAGTATGTTGTGATCTGGGGGAATGTAAATTGCCTGAAGAGTCACCTGATACTAGAAAGCTAGCTTCCAAACCTGAAGGACTAACTTGCATAGAAGATAAGATAAGACCTTGCTCCTCTTGCTTGTTGATGTACCATATCATTATGGTACTGTCTGTTAGAATCTTGAGAGGCCCTGGAAGAAAAAGAGAATGAAAAGCCAGCAGAAGAGCTCTCATCTCTTTGATATTGATATAGTCTTTCTTTTGTTGAACAGACCAAAGGCCCTATAACTTCAAAGGGCCAAAGGAGCCCCCCCCAATCCAACATCCGAGGCATCTGTGAAAAGTTCCTGAGAGGGGACTGGAAGTTGAAAAGGAAGCACTGGGTTGAGGGACAACTGATGAATCCACCACTGAAGTTCCTGCTTGAGGCATGGAAGTAGCAGAATTAGACATTCTAAAGGATGAGAATTCTGCTAAACAGACTTTAAAATCCACTGAAGCTTTCTCGTGTGGAGCTTGGCTACAGGTAGCATAGGAATCGTGGAAGCCAAGTAACCCAAAGCCCTCAGAAATTCTTTGGCTGTGACTGAAGCCAGAGGAAGAAGGGATTGAAAGAAAGCAATGAGAGGCAAGGCCTTGGTAGGAGGCAGGGATGCCAGCACTAGAACAGTCTGGAGTCTGCAACCCAGAAAAACATGATTCTGAGAAGGAGTCAGAACTGACTTCTGGAAATTTAACATAAATCCCAAAATTTTGCAGTAGAGAAATGGTAAAGTGAAGATGCTGAAGTAAGATATCCTGAGAGGAGGCCCGAATAAGTAGGTCATCCAACTAAGGAAGGACCTGTATCCCCCCTTAGCCTGCAGAAAGCAATCACAGGAGCAATACATTTGTTAAAGATCCTAGGGGCAGTAGAGAGGATGAAGGGTAAAGCAGAGAACTGAAAATGCCAGAGAAATTTAAACACTTCCTGAAAAGGGGATGTTTAGGAATATGTAGATAAGCATCCCTGAGATCCAGAGAAACCAGAAAGACCTGAGGAAGTAGCAGAGGAAACAAGGTTTGAAGAGAGAGGATCTGAAAGGAAGGAATCTTCAAAAAGGTGTTTAGCTGAGAAATATCCACAATGGGTCTCCAGGTACCTTCTTTCCTGGGGACCAAAAACATTCTGGAAAAAAAACCCTTCCCCTCTGAGGAGTTGGGACTTCTTAAATTGTTACTTGAGCCAAAAGGCCTGAAACACCACTGTAAAAAGGGCAGTTATTCCTGAGGAGGCTCTAAGGCATGCCCAAAAAGGGGGAAAGAGATTTCCAAACCATGAAATAACCCAGGTGAATTACAGAAAGAACCCAGGAGTCTTGGGTAAATTTAACACAAATATGAAGACACAGGGAAAGACATTGAGAAAGAGGAATGTGACTGAGAAGAACAGAATAGTCAGACAGCACCTAGTTTGCCATGAAAAGTAAATTTCTGAGTAGAAGGACTTTGGGTAACTTTAGCAGGGGAAGCCCTTCTACCATGCTTCTTACTTTTGGGGGGAGGGTGAGACTGCCTACAAACAAAGGCAGGCTTATTAGGATAATTCCTCTGAAACTTGGGCACAGGGGAAACAAAAATATGTTTTGATGCCTGTAAGGCCTTGCATTTTTCTTGCAGGGGCTTAAACAACTCCACAGCAGTAGCACCAAACAAATGCTTATTGTCTAGAGGAGCACCCATCAGTTTAGCCTTGATATAATCCGGTAGATGCTGAAGTCTGAGCCAAGAATACCTCCTCAAACCTAACCCAAAACCAGCAGCCCTAGATGAAGCATTAGCTGCATCATAGCTGCATTTAATGGAATGGTGGACCACTTGTGAGGATGTTCCAAGCAGGGCAAGGGCAGAGGCCTTCCCCTCAGAATCAGGAAGATCAGAAATAGCCTGACAAGTCTGACAGGTAAGAGCCAAAATGTACCCAGTCATATGTGTCTGACAACAGCTCTAAAGGCTAGGGTGGCAGAAGTATACACCTTATTACTCAGTCTCTCCATAGTTTTGCTGTCTTTATCTGATGGTAACAATTTAGAGGAAGGCAACAATTTGGAAAGCTTAGCAGAAACCACAGACATGGCAAAGGGGTCAGCAGGACACTAATATAAAAATTTACAGTCATCAGGAACTTTATAAAACCTATCAGGTTTTTTGGGAGCAGGGGGTTGAGAAGCAATAGAAAAAGCATCCAGAAAGGCAGCAAGAAATGGAGAAACAGCAGAGGGCCTAGGAGACTCCATTTGCAAAAGCTCGTACTACCTCTTCTGAACATCAGACACTTCAGCATGGCCCCATATGAAAAATTCCATCACTCTGGAAAAATTATCACCAAATGAAATCTCAAAAGGAGAGTCAGAACTAATAGACTTTTTTTCCCTCAAAACCATGGTCAAGAGGCAAATGATTCTGGGAGGAATAAGGGACTCTTCTTCAGAATCAGCATCCTCCTCAGAAGAAGAATCCTACTCCCTTGGCCTCTTAAGAGGGGTAAAAGACCAGGAGGGAGCAGGAAGAGAAACACCCTGTGGAGGCTTGAGAGATATAAGGGCATTAAACAAGCCTTGCATTAAATTCTGCCATTCACTCCGAGGATCTTTGAGAGCAGGTGAATTATGTATAGTTTTCTGCTCCTTTTTCAGCGATACATCAGTCTTAAAAATATTTGTTGGCTCTGACCCCTGACAGAACTCAATAATGGTAGCCATGACCTCTTCCCTAACTAAAATTTGAGGAACACCCCTAGGCCTTTCAGTAATAACCAGCCACAGATCCTCCTATACATCCGAGGCAGACTGCTGCAAAGCCTCCAAGGACGTGCATGGCATCGAGTCCATACTGGCTTCCAAAGTAGTTGCTGCAGAGGAATCTGACAAAGAAACCAAGTTTTCACCAGCTTTAAGAGAGATGTACGGTGGAGGCAATACAGCCGAATAATCAGACCAATCTTTCTTGGCCTTTTTCTTCACAGACGACTGTCCTTTGTGCCATTAAGATCCTTCCCAGATATCCTTAGCCAACAATTTAAGTAATTGGTTCTCAAGATAAATCGCTAGGAAAGAAAGCTGATTCCTCAACATCTTAGGGACAAATGACTAACAAATGTCACATGATGTACGATTGTGTGAAGTGCCTAAACAGAAAAAACACTGCTTGTGACAATCTTTATGAATAAATCTGTCTCCTGCACTGGCATTTCTCCTTTCTGGATGACATGAAACCTCACAAACAGATTACAAGCTAAACGTAAGGTAAATAAAATCAAAAACCAACAGGACACTTATCTGAAAGTGGAAGAACCAACAGATGAACAGGCATTCCGACCGATGATCGAGGATGGTGTTTGGACTGATGGCAATGAAGTTCTGAGGATGGTACATCCGGACATCACCTTTAAGCCCTACGCCATGTGCAGGGAGTATAAGTGTAACATACGGTGTACTCTTTAAAACCAAAGGCTTTGGTATATTGGCAGGATGTCAGGCTACTCTTGGCAGGGATTCCCTGTTGTAAAGAATACTGTTACAGCGATATGGAAGGACATCCAATGTTGTGCCTGGGGCAGAATCGAGTCATCAGAAAGATCTTTTGGGAGTCCTTCTGAATTTTCAGAATGACCCTGGATGTTGGTGGAAAGGATGGAAAAGCATAGAGGAACATTTCTGTCCAACAAAACAAAAATGTAAGCTTCTTCCAGGTTTTCTTGGATTTTGTCAACTGATTGTTTTGAGCAGAGTTAAACAAGTTATTTGAGGTGGTCCTCACAGCTGGATAATTCTGAAAGACCCCTCAATTTAATTTCCATTCATGAGGGTCTGTCCTGAACCTTCTCAGCTTGCCTGCCACATAATTTTGCTGTGAAGGCATGCAAGATGGTTGTTGAGTAAGATTGTGCTGAACACTTATATCCCAGGATACCATGGAGGGCCTGAATAGAGAGTAAGATCTGGCTCACCCTTGCATATTTATGCATCACATAACTATGGTGTTGTCTGTTAACACTTGAAGATGTCCTAGGGACCACAGATGTTGACAGAACTAGCAGGATGGATAACAGCTAACATCTCTTTTATGTTTATGTGCTTTGGTCTGGCTTTTTTGTTCCAAGAACCTAGTACTTTTATTCCCATAGTCACTGATCTCCAAAGCAAAGTCTGAAGTGTCTGTTGTCACTGACTGTGCTGGAGTGGGAAAGGAGAATATGAGACTCCGAGTCTGAGAAATATGTCTCCACCACAAAATCTCCACTTTCACAAAACTCAAAACTGGAATTTATGAAGTCAGAGGATGTTGATGCTGGGACCACAGAGATATCAGGTATCAGTGGATTCTTTCATGTGGAGTCTTGCAAGAGGTATTTTCAGGGGCAGGAAAGCTCTGAAGGGATTGGTTTACTTAGACTACTGCAGCAGAACATCAGCACAAACTCTTAGGAATCTACACTGCTAAAATGGATGCAAGGGGCTTACCCCCAATAAAAAAGGAGTCTGACATAGGGCAGAGCTCCTGTTACTTGAGAATGACCAGCCCCTGTGAAGCTTGAGAGGCAGTGTAAGCTACAGACTTTCTACCAGAAAGAAAGACATCCAAACAAAGCCTGAGGATCTGAGACAATATGAAACTCAAATGATGTCAGAAAATAACTCTTACTTAGGTCATCAAGTTCAAAATACATAAGAATGCAGGAAATTTACCAAGACCAGAAGAAACTAAAATTGAAACTGAGAGTGGCAAAAAATGTCAGCATGACTGATTAGCTTGCTTATGTAACTGGAAAGTAATGTCATGGCATGTATCATAATAGATAAGTATCTATCCCTAAATGTCAGAGTTTCGTAAAAAATTATACTGAATTTTGTCTAGTAGAAAGGACAATATAATGTTATGATGAGTCCTTGCACAAATACATTACTATGGCTTATTTGGTATCCATATTTTAGGTGAAAACTCAAGCTCTGTGTAAGAGCATACCAAAACAGTAGATGTCCAAATAGATCACAGTTGCAGTATTGCTCACATATGGGACATATCCTGCCAAAGATACTGTATGTCTAGCCAGTATACCAAAGTGTGTGAGCCTTCCTCTCACACAGTACATCTGACTTATGACCTATGCACAGTATTATATGCTAGTACATTAGGTATACATGGGCAGGAAGTTCTTCAGAGCGTTCCTGCCCTAAAGAGAAAACTGACACTAGGGAAAAAAAATAGGAACATGACTCAAGTCAGCAAGGAAGAGAGCGGAAATGTTACACACACCTTAGCCTAGGACAAAGGGCAAAAAGGGGGGAAGGAAGAAGGATGCATGTACTGCAACAGTGATCTAGTAGGACATCTACTGTAATGCTATATTTTGACACAACTTCATTTCTTCATTTGATCATTGCTGCAGCACTGCAAATTTTTATACTAATTGAGAAGAGAAATGAGGTGCAGAACTAGAGATTTTTATACTAACAGAGAAGAGAAATGCGGTGCAGAACTAGAGATCAGAAAACACCAAAGAATGGCTCTAGCAAAACCAGTTTTGGTCCTACAGTCTAAACCTTTGAAAAAGACACCAGAGGAAGCAACAGCCCTAGCAGAATGAGCTTTATCTTGGCTTTGGACAGATTTCCAGTGAAAAGTATACCAACAAAATTAGTTATGTCTTACCATAACATTCCATCTGAGTTGTTGATCTTCTTCCAGTCATCACTGATGGGTTAAGTTCCGAGCCCTTGGAACCGAGTCGGCCTTATACCAAGCTTGCGTGTGCCAAAAATCTCTTGAGCTAAGCTGCTACCCACAATGCCCTTCACTCAGTTACCTCAGATCGAGTTTGCATGCAACATGTAGAAGAAGCAGAAAGTCAAAGGCCATCTCTGCGCAGAAACCCTGAAACACCACAAAGACCCAGACAATCTGCCAGGAGCCTTTGGTGGGGGCCAGTAGGAGGGTGTGATGACTGGAAGAAGATCAACAACTCAGATGGAACGTTTTGGTAAGACATAACTTCTTTATCTGAAGTTGTTAATCTTCTTCTTATTCATCACTGATGGGACAGAATCCCAAGCTACTTGGAGAACCTGGGTGGCCCTTATGGAAGAAGATTCCTGAGAACCATTGAGCCAAAGGCAGCTCTTCCCCTGAAGATCAGATCCAATTTGTAGTGCTTGATGAAGGTATGGGGTTTAGCCCAAATGGCTGCTGCAAAGACGTCATCCATGGAGGCCCTAGAGTGGAAGGCAACTGATGCTGCGATAGCCCTAGTTGAGTGAGCTTTGATTTGAGCAGGGTTTGATTCATTCATAAGCGAATATGAGAAGCTAATGCAATCCCTGAGCCATTTTGACAAAGTAACTTTAGATACTGCACACCCCATTCTAGGACCAGAAAAGGAAATGAAAAGTTGGTCCAACTTGCGAAAGGACTTAGTTCTGTCCAGGTAGAAACGTAATTGTCTATGAATATCCAATGAATGTAGGCAGTATTCTCCCTTGTTTGAATAATTTGGAAAGAATACAGGGAGCTCAATGGACTGGTTAATAGAAAAGTTGGAAACCACCTTGGGGAGAAAGGATGGATTAGTATGAAGTGATACCCTGTCCTTATGGAAGATCAGATAGGGGCTCTTGATACATACAGCTTGCAACTCAGATATTCATCTGGCTGAAGTGACCGCCACCAAAAACAAGGATTTCCACGATAGGAGTTTTAGATCACATGTCGCAGCAGGCTCAAAAAGGGGTAGAGAGAGAGACTGGAGAACCCGGGAGAGATTCCATGCCTCCACCAGCTGCCTGATAGGAGGTCTGCTGTGGAAAATTCCCCTTGAGGAAGGTCTTACAAAGTCGGGTGAAAATAAGCAGGACTCCATCTGAACCATTATGCAAGTTGGAAATAGCTGCTAAATGGATTCGAATGGTGGAAGCTGATGCACCATTGTCAAACAACTCAGCAAGGTAATGAAGAATAGTAGCTACAGGAGATGAAAACAGATTTAGAATCTGATTATGTGACCAGATAGAGAATCTTTTCCATTTGTCCCTGTAAAGTTTTCTGGTGGATGGTTTATGGGAGGCCAAGAAAATATCAGACAGATGAGGAGAGGATTTCCTGTCTGGCAACTAATGGAAGTGGAGAAACCAAGCCGCCAGCTAGAGAGTGGATTCATTCAGTGGAGTCAGCCCTTGTGGGTGAGATATGAAGTCCTGACGAGTGTCCAGGATCCAAGGAGGTTGTAACAAGTGAGGTCGGAGGAAGGGAAACCACACTTGATGAGGCCAGAATGGGGCAATAAGGATCACTTTGCTTCTCAACCGAATAGCTTTCCTTACAAAAAGGGGGATCAGAGGTACTGGAGGATAAGCATAAAGGAGACCTGTGGGCCAATCATGAATCAAAGTGTCTCTCGGTGACTCCCCGTGAGGGGGAAAGAGGGCAAAGTAGCTGCTGCATTTTGTGTTTGAGGGGGAGGGGAAAAGATCGCAGCATGGCTGGCCCCAGTGACTGAAGATTTCTGCCATCACACTCGGATTGAGAGACCACTCGTGAGGACAGAGGATGCATCTGCTCAGCCTGTCCGCAATCACGTTGGAACTCCCTGGGATATACGTTGCGATCAGAAAGTGGTTGGAAGTTATCGCCCAATGGCAGATTCTCATGGCTTCATGACATATGGGGTAGGATTTGGTCCCCCCGTTTAAGTACCAGACAATGGACATGTTGTCCAAGTGGATAGCAATCTTAACTGACAGTAGGAGTGGATGGAATGCTTGCAACACCAATAGCACCGCTCAACTCCAGGACATTGACATGCAAGTTGACCTCTATGCTGGACCATGTGCCTTGGACTGACTTTCCCTGGAAGTGGCCCCCCCCCACCCTATCAGGGAAGCATCCATGGTCAAGGTGGCACTGGGTTGGGGAGCCTGGAAGGGGCAACACCAAATATTTTCACCTGTACACATCCGCCAGAGGAGATCTTGTTTGCAGGTGTTGGTGATGAGAATCTGTGAGCTCAGGGCATGAAGACTGGCTATCCACTGGGACAGAAGGAGTCATTGTAGCAGTCTCATGTGTAATCTGGCTAGGGGAACAATTGGGATGGCTGCTGCCATAGACCCCAGAGCCTGAAGAACTTCCCTTGCAGACACCTTTCTTCGACAGAGTATCACTTGAACTTGTGCCCTTAATCTCTGAAGCTTGTGAGGGGGAAGAGAGACCAGACTTGGCTGAGTGTTGAATACTGCGCCTATAAATTCCAATTGTTGTGAGGGTTGAAGGTTGGATTTTTCCCAGTGAATGGTGATGCCCAGTGACTCCGCTAGTACTAGAGTGTAGTGGTGGGCCCTGACCAGGAGGTGCTTGGTGGGGGCAGAGAGGAACCAATCATCTAAATACGGAAACACCTGAAATCCCTGAAATCTCAGATGAGCTGTGACCACTGCTAGGCATTTCATGAACACTCTGGGGGCCACTGAGAGACCAAATGGCAGGGCTCTGAATTGGTAATGATTGGCTCCCAGCCGGAAGCGAAGGAGACTCCTGGAGCGCTTGTCGATTTTGATGTGGTAATACGCATCCCGGAGGTCTAACAAGCACATCCACACACCCTACCACAGAAAGGGGAGGATGTATTGAATCGTGACCATGCGGAACTTGGTCTGAACCACTGATTTGTTTAGCTGGCTGAGATCCAAAATGAGCCTCCAGTCCCCAGTCTTTTTTGGCTCTAAAAAGAATCTTGAGTAAAACCCTGATCCGCACTGGTCTGGGTGGACCTGTTGGATGACTCGTTTTTGACATAGCTTTTGTATTTCGGAAGCTGCCTCCTCCATTTGACTGGGTGGAACATCGGGAGGGGAGTTCAGAGGTCTTGGATAAGAGATCAGAGGAATGTGATAGCCTCTGTAAATTTTTCTCTGGACCCACTGATCGTTTGTAATAGAGAGCCAGGCAGCTTGGTGCAGAGAGAAACACGACCCAACTGCTTCCAGAGGAAAGCAATCGGGCAGCGCTTCAGGAGCACTGATACAGTCTTCCCGAGTAAGAATCTCTGGAGTCCTGATTTAGGGGACCTCCTCTGCCCCGAAAGGGGTGTCTTCCATTATTGGAGCCCCCTCTGCCTCTGGGGTGTCCTCACCACGAGCTTCATGGAAAGGACCTTGAGACTTTTTGTGCCACATCTTTTCACTCCTCTGGTTCTTGGAGAAGGACGGCTGAGGTTTGAAAAAACGTAGACCCACGGCAGACAAGGTCTTCCCATCCTGCTCACACCTGGCTAATGTATCCTTGACCTTAGCACCGAACAAAGCCGATGGTTCGATAGGGGTGTTTAAAAAGGAAGACTTGAAGGAGTCTGCGAGGTCACAAATGTGCATCCAGGTGTGAAGTCTCATAACTACACCTGCACCCACAGCTCTAGCCACTCCTAAGGTTGTGTGGGATAGCAACCTCAAGGACGAGTTGGAGATTGACTCTAGGGTGGCAAGTTGGGACGCAACTTTATCATGTGCCCAATCTGAAACTTGACCCACGAGGGTTCCAGAAAGCTCGTTGATGAGATCTCTCTGGAGCCTCATAAAATGTGCCAAAAAGTTCAGAGACCTGACAGCAAAGGTCGCTGATGCAAAAACTCGCTTTCCTAACCTGTCCACCACCTGGGACTTTCTGTTGGGTGGGTGGACAGCAGGACTTTCCTTAGCAAGGTTCTTTTTCGTGGCTGCCGCCACCACCATAGCATCTACTGACAAACCTCTAGACCAATGGGGTTGATCCTTGGGAGGGGAGAGTATCTTATCTGATCTCCTGGGGATGGCCTCAATGGTGTCGGGATTCTTCCATGCTTGCTGCAAGATGAGCTTGACCAACTCATCAGCAGGGGGTGTTCACCCAAGAAGTAGAGGGCCGAGAGTGGAAGGCCTGCAGGAATACGGATTCCTCCGAGGAAGGATTGGAGGGCTTCCAGTCACCCCTTCTGCATCAAGATTTCCAGGATGACTCCAAATGAGACATTATCAGGGGGTGACCGTGGGGATCCTTCCCCATCATCGTAGTCTGTATCTTCTGTGAGGGACTCCTCTGGGGAGTCCATGTGTTTCCTCTTACATGCCCGTTTCCAAGGGGGTGCTTCAGTGGGAGCATTCAAAGAAGACTCAGAAAGGGAAATACCTGAACAGGGGGTTTCCTGGGCCTTGTGCTCTCAGAGTCCTGGGGGTGTGGCCTTTGACAGCTGCAGCTCAGACAGAATGGGTGGATGGTCTGACATAGGAGGATTGCTCGAAGCAAGCACCCTCTCCATCACCCAGAAAACAGGCCTGCCTGAAGAGGAATGGGAGCCCAGAACTGAAGACGACAATTTCGGAACTGGAGTCACACCCCACTCCAAGTGGTCCGATCCTGGGGACGGAGCCTCAAGCAAAACCGGGGTGGGAGTCATCCTTGGACCTGAAGATGGAACCGGCAACAAAACCAGAACAGTGGCCGGAACCGAGGGTTCCACCCCCCCCCAAGCATGAGACTGAGGAAGGGTGGGTTCTGATGGAACCAACACCCAAAGGGGCCGCTGAGCCTCAGTCATGGTCATAGCCGAGGTAAGGGGTCCTCTCGTAGACATCAGAAATATGAGCCTCGGAACCGAGGGATCCAAGGGAGGAGAATATGTGGGGGTCGCCGGGGTAATAGACCCAAAACCCGGAGTGGGATGGGCTCTAGGAAAATTTGTAATTCCCCTGGCGGTCAGCAGCTGATCAAAGAGGTGCACCAAATCCAATTCTGATAGGCTCCTGGTGGACCTTACCAATGCCCCTGAGGGGGAATCAGGCCGGTTCAAAAAGGGGCTGAAGGCTTGTCCGGCAAATGGATCCGCAGATGGGGAGTACTGGGTACGTTGTGTGTTGAAAAACGGCACCGAAGATTCCAGTTTAGAAACCGGCATCAGGAGAATAATCAGAGTCAAAAACGGGCTTGGAGCCAAGGTCACACCTGGGGTGGAGGTCAATAGCGGCTCCAAATATGTTGTCAGAACCAACGTCAGAGCAGAGTTGGGGGACGTCAGTGCCAAGGTGGAGGCAGGCAAACTGGCCGGAACCAAAGTGATAGTGGGAGCCGGGACCAGTGCCGATGAAGTGACCTCTGTATGAACCACTGGTGCCAAACTCGGAGCCGAGGTGGTCAGAACTGAGGAGGCGATTCGGTGCTTGGTAGAAGTCTTGTGGGCCTTGTGCTTATGACTCTTGCCCCTATCACCGGCCGGTGAAGAGGGGTCTGAACGAGGATGTTTCTTGTCCACAGAAGGAGGGGATGAGACCTCCAACGCAGAAATAACCTCCAAAAAAGGCGAAGGAAGCAGGCCATTAAGGATTAATTTTTGTCTTTCATTCAGCATCCACTTACTGAAGCTGGCACAAAAGTCACAGGGAGGTTTCACTGATAAGTGCGGAACCCCCAAACAATACACACATTCCTCATGTAAATCACTATTCGGGAGTTTACCACTGCAAGAAGAGCAGTGTTTAAACCCCGTAGTCCCTTTCTTTTCAGACATAACAGAAGAAACACACACACGCTAAACCAGAAGAAAAGTTATAGAGAGAGAGAGAGAGATGGAAATACCATACTGTTTGAAAGTTTGGATGAATGAGAGAATGACAGAGCCATTTTGTTGTGTAAGTCCATCCTTTCAGGTGATTTGTGGTGACTGCCCTGGAATACATTCATAGTAGTGCATGAAGAAATATCAAAGAGCAAAAGTTCGATCACATAAGGTTGAAACATAGAACATCGAAGTTATGTGCTACTGGCTGTTTTAGCAACACTAAAAGCCGTCAGTGTGTTATGTAAGATCACGGTAAAGTGGGGACTCTTTTTTTTCCTTCCCTTTCCTCACTGTAGTAAGATTTCAGAGTTGTTATATGTAATTATAAGGGTATGTGGTTGGAGCAGCCCCCACAGGTAACTTAACCCTGGAAGATGCTGGTTGTACTGCTTTCAATGTTACATGCATCAACCTTAAGTGGTCAAACTATCATTCTCAGGTATGTCATCATTTCATGTTAAGAATATATTCCAATTGCCCTTGGCTAGATGAGAAAGAAGGAAGGGCCAATGTTGTCTGGGCCAAAAGGGGATCACTTAGACTGTTCTCGACTTTCATTAATACTTTTGGAATTAAAGGAAAGGAAATAAAAGTATAAAGACGCTTTTCCTCTCCAAGAGATTGATAAGGCATCCACTTTTCATGCTTCTTTGCATGGGATGCTGGAGCAGAACAACATGACCTGCCTATTCAAAGTGGAGTCAAAAAAATCAGTCTGAGGCATTTCACATTTATAGACAATCTGCAGGAAGGCCTCTCTGTTTAACGTCCATTTGTGTGGGTTTGGCTTGGGTCCTGACCAAGAAAACTGGTAGTGGTCTCCTGCCTGATGGAATGGAAGTATCTAACAGGAAGATGGTGTGATGAATAGCAAACTCTCAAGCCCTAAAGGGTTACTAACAGTGACAACAGGTTTTTGTTCATCCTTGTTTTCTGATGTATTACGTGACTGTGATATTATGTCATAACACAAAGGGTCCCTGGAAACTAACAGTGATGACGAGTTTGAAGCACTAGGATAAGGGCTTTCATTTCCTTGATATTTGTATGATTACATCTGAGATGTCTTGAAAATATGCCTTGGGCTTTTACACCTACAGAACAGGCTTTCCAAGCCAATTCTGAAGCATCTATGGAAACTTCCTGATGGGGACAGGTAATCAAGAAAGGACACTCCTGGACCGAGTGACAGTTGATAGAACCACCAATAAAATTCCTTCTTCAGAAAAGGCAAGAGAGGAATTGGGAAATTCAGAGGGTGGCAACGCTATACCCAAATTGACGTGAATTGAGCCTTCCTCGTGTGGAAAGTGGTGAATGGTATCATCTGTTACTGCTGAAGCCATGAACCCCAAGGCTGTCAAATTTTCTTTTGTAGAGATTATTTCTGAGAAACAGAAAGTAAGCACTCAGAAACTGTATTCTCTCTCTCTTGAGGAAGGAATGCCATCATGTAAGAAGGGTTTATTTGGCATCCCAGAAAACTAGATTCTGAAGAGGTTGCAGGGCATATTTCTTCAGGTTTAGGACAGACTCTAGTTGAAGAAGATCCATAGTAAATGAAGATCATACAAAATGTTGTCCTTTGCAGTTGCCTTGATTAGAAGATTGTCTGGATATTGGCATATATGGCTATCCTAGAGCCTGCAAAATGCTAATACAGGGGCTAAACATTTTGTGAATACCCTTTGAGCTGTAAAAAGATGAAAGGGTACAGTGGAAAATTGTAAATGAAATCCCAAAGCACACACTATTGAGAATTTAATGTGATCTGTGATCTGTATGAAAAGGAAATGTGACTATGGGATTCTTTTAGGTGCAGGGTAATCAGAAATTCTTGTGGGAGAATCACAGGAATGCAATTTTGGAGAAATAGAAGAGTATTCAGTAGATAAATACAAAATGGGTCTCTATGTTCCCACTTTTTCTGGAATAAGGAATAAACTTGAATAGAACTGTGACCTTCCTGGTGTTGTTGGACTTATGCTATGGTTCCCCAACACAACAGATTTTGTAAGACTGACAAAATCTGGTGTTCATATTTTTAGGGAACTTGAAGAATCCCGGAAATATGTAGGGAAGATTACAGGTTAGCTTATAATCTTTCTAAATTATACTGATAATCTGTTTGGCTAATGTTATTGATCTCCAAAGTGGCATGGACTGAGAAAGTTTCCTTGAAAAACGGGAAAGGGGCTAGCTGAGGTGGAGGGGGGAGGCAGGGCAGATGATAATCATAAGTGTGAAGGTTTGCCAGCAAAAGATCCCTAACATCCTTTGAAATCTGATGTAGCTCTCCCCTGTAACTTCTTTTTAGAGAATGTTTTACCCTTCTGTTGTGATTTTTTTGGTATTTGCAAAAGAAGGGTCCAGCCTTAGCGAGGTAACTTCTCTGGAATTTTGGCACAGGGAAATTAAAACAAAAGTTATGTACTTTACATAATGATAGATTCATGTTTTCTGTCTCCATCTGGTTCACACTATGGGTCATCGTATCTGATGCAGGCCAAAATCTCCAGACTTCAACTCATTGTGCTCCATCTCCCAAATACACAATCTCATACTCCTCAACAGATCCCTCAGACTGAGTTTGCCCCATTTAAAAATAGCTCTATATTACATTTCTAACATAAAGGAGGTGGACAAAGGACTTCAAGAACAAAGGAGAATGAAATCTCCTCCATTCAGTCATCTTAGACAAGGATACTCACCAAAAAGGCAGAGGCAGGATGGGGAAAAGTTGAACCAGACCGAGACAGACAACACAGATAAAGAAGTTATGTGCTCACCATAATGTTCCTTCTGTGTTGTCCAGTTTCATTCTTCCTCAACATATGGATTCAGATCCGATCCTTGGAAATGATTCATCCTCTGTTTCACAGCTTGTGGATATTATAAGCTCTCAAGCTCCTCCCTTACCCATAATGCTGTAGCTCCCCTCATTCTTCATATCTTGTTTGCAGCACCTTATTGTATAAAGTAATGAAATTTTAGCATTACTATAGAAAGTCACTATCTGGAGCTCAAACAGAAAGAACTTGATTCCTATAATATTATCCCGCTGTTCAAGAAGTCATCAAAAGAAATACGGTAGAGGGCTGGAGGGAGGGGAGTTGAGGAAGTATGGAAATGGACAATACAGATGGAACGTTATGGTGAGTACATAACCTTTTTATCTGATGTCGTCAATTTTCATTGATTCCTCAACATATGAGACAGAGTCCCCAGCTACCTGAATCCCAGGTGGACTCTAAGGAAGGATATTTCTGAGTACTGTTGAGTTAAAGGCTGCTCCTCCCCTTGAGACCAAATCCAATTTGTAATTATAATACAGGTATGAGGATTAGCCCAAGTTGCAGATGCAGAAATATCGTTCATGGAAGACCTGGATAAAAAAGCTGATGAAGTTGCCATGGACCTGGTTGAATGGGTTCTTAAAGGCTTTGGCAAGACCAGATCAAACTTCTTATAGTCAAAGAAAATGCAATCAGTCACCCATTTTGATAAGGTTACTTTTGAAACTGATTGACCCAATATGGTTTCTGAAAAGGACACAGATAATTGATCTGATTTCCTAAACTTCTCCGATCTGTGTAGAGAGAAGTGTAACTCTGCAAACATCTAATAAATGCAAAATGTATTCAACTTTTGTTTGAAAAATTTATAAGGAGCACAGGGAGATTAATAGTTTGATTAATATTAGATCCTGACATCACCTTAGGAAGAAAGGAAGGATTGTTTGTTAAGGACACCCTTTCCTTATGAAAAGTTAAATAGGGAGGCTTAGAAGATAAGTCTTGAAGTTTTGAAACTCTTTTGGCCAATGTTATGACTATCAGAAATATAGTTTTCCAAGTCAGATATTGCAATTCACATTTTGCAGCTGGTTCAAAAGGTCTCCGATTTATGGCCTGTAACATTAAATTCAGATCCCACGGTGGAGTAGGGTCACTGAAGGGTGGTTTAAGTAGAAAGATTCCTTTTATAAATGCCTTACAAAGATGTGGACAAGCCAATGTAGAATTATCAACTCCAATATGGAAAATAGAGATGGCAGCTAACTGAACCTTAACAGAAGAGGGACCACCCCCTTCATTAAACATAGAAGCCAGGAATTAAAAACATTTAGGTGCTGATGCTGAAAAGGGGTCATTGTCTTGTTGCTGTTCCCAAAGGCCAAATCTTTTCCATTTGCTCTTGTAAATTTTCCCAGTGGAAGCTTTGTGGGATGACAAAAGAATGTATTGCAGAGGGGAAGAGAGCTTGGGTTGTCTGACTATAAATGGAATTGGAGAAACCATGCAGTCAACTTTAGGCCCAACATGCCTGGGTGAGTCATGTCTGTCAGATGAGACAGGACGTCTAGAATTGGCTCCAGAATAGAAAACAGGTAAACTAGATGAAGCCAAAGGAATAAAACCGAATTTGTTGAGGCCAGTAAGGGGAAATGAGGATGACTTTGCTCTTCAATTGGGATGCTTTCTGTAGGATTTTGGGGATTAAGGGCATAATGGGGAAGCATAGAGGAGACCTGGAGACCATTCGTGAAGAACAGCATTTCTCAGTGATTCCCCCAGAACTTGTTGTTCAGGGGAGATGCAAACAGGTCACAGCATGGCTGGCCCCACTGACAGAATATAATTTCCGTCACCATGACAGACCACTCGTGAGGTAGTAGTATGGACTTGCACAACTTGTCTGCTATCATGTTGGATTTTCCTTGTATGTGCGTTTCTGCCAGAAATCAATTTGAAGAGATCGCCCACTGCCACACTCTCACAGCTTCTCAATATAAGATCTGGCTCCTCCTCATTTGTTGATGTACCATACCACAGACATATTGTCCATTTGAGTTGCAATAGTCCCGGAGGAGGGAGAGAGTGTCTTGGAACGCCTGCAATGCTAGGAGTACTCTCATTTCCAATACATTGATATGCAAGTTAGCCTCTTTGGGGGACCACGTACTTTGAACAGTCTTCCCTAAGAAATGCCCCCCCCACCCAATCTGGAAAGAGTCCATGGTCACTATGGCCTTGGGCTGAGGGAGGATGACTGGACAACCTTACAATACTTGATCTGAGTGAATCTACCACCAAGGGTACTTTTAGCAGGCCTGAGTTATACTGATCTTGGTGGACACAGGTTGATGTAAAATGGACCACTGGGTTGCTAATGTCCAATGGAGAATTCTCATATGGTAATCTTGCTAGCAAAACTAGAACTATTGTTGCAGACATCGACCCCAGGGTCTGTAATATCTGTCAGGCTGACAGGAATGAGTTTTGGATTATTCGCTTGACTTGAAAATGAATAGACTGAACCCTTGGCAAAGGAAGAGAAGCTGTCACTGATGTTGTGTTGAAGAAGGCCCCTATAAATTCTAACATCTTAGATTGCTTAAGTTGAAATTTGTTGTGGCTGATTGTAATACCTAGACTGGAACAAATCTGGAGTATATATAGTCTCAGGCTGTTATTAGACGATGCTTGGTTGAGGTGGTTATGAGCCAGTCGTCTAGACATGGAAACACCCAGAATCCCTGCAGTCTCAAGTGAGCTGCTACTACTACTGCCATACATTTAGTGAACACCCTGGAGGCTGTGGTGAGACCAAAGAGCAGTACTCTGAATTGGTAGGGACTGCCTCCCAGCCAGAAGTGCATATATCCTGAACCATCTGTTCATTTTTATGTGATAGTACACATCCCAGAGATCTACTGAGCACATCCAGTCATCCTTGTGCAGGAAGGGCAAACTGGACTGGACAATCTGGAACTTGGTATGTTGAAACGACTTGTTCAGAATGCTGAGATCCAAAATTGGTCTTCAGTCCCATTTTCTTTGGCTCTACAAAGAGTCTCGATGACTTTTTTCTAACAGCTTTTGTATTTCTAGAGCTACGGTTTTCCTCTAACTGGATGGAACATCAGGAAATTTGCTTTGTAATGCAGGGGGGTATTGAAAAGGGAATTATAGAACATCTGGAAATAATCCTCTGCACTTAAGTATCTTTTGTAATATGCAGCCAGAATCTCTGGTGTAGGGATAAGTGACCCGACTGCCTACAGAGGTGAGCAATCGGGCCTCCTTTCAAAAGTGCTGATAGGGTCTGTCAGAGAAAAAAATCAAATCTCTGGACCCCTGGTTCTGTAGGCCTCCTCTGCCCCATGGGTGGCGTCTCCCATTTGAGTTCTCCCCTCTACCCCTGGGGTAACTCTCTCCATGTGGATCATGGAATGGACCCTGGGATTTCCTGAACCACATCTTCCAACCACCTCGTTGATTCCGGGAAAAGGTTCTTTGAGTCATATAAAAATGTACACCCAGTACCAAATGCTTCCAGGAATACCAATTCCTCTTGACAAGGGTTATTGGCAGACCAACCACCTCTTTGTTTCAGGATCTTTAAAATGTCTCCGAATGAGACATCATTAGGTGGTGATCTTGGGGATCCTTCCCCTTCACTGAAATACATATCCTCTATGACGAACTCCAGAGGGGAGTCCAACTGCCTCCTCTTGCACTTTCTCTTCCTAGGGACTTCTTCAATAGGATGTTCCGGAGAAGTATCAGAAGAAATAATTATTCCTTGGGGTGTAACCTGGAGACTTTGGGTTGGCTGTCCCTGTGGAGTAGAGGCTCACAACATAAAAGACATCTGAGATCCAGAGGGAAGATCCAAGGGGGTAGGAGCCATCTGACCTCTAGAAGAGAATACTCTCTCTACTACCTTAAAGCCAGAATACCCCAGGGGGAAAGAAACCATCGGAGCAGAGAAGATATGCTCTGGACCAACGATTCCCTATGACCCAAAGACACCTCAACCAAGGCAGGAGTTGGAACTCAGCTACTGAATGCTGAGGCTCCAAGGGGCAGAGATGGCGTCAACAAATTCAGAGATGATGCCAACCCCTCTGATCCGACAATGAAGCTTTGGGTCCGAGAGTCATCTGGCTCTGACACACTTGGAGCTAGAGCACTAAGAGAAGATATCAGATCCAAAGATAGAGTCATCTTTGGATCCAAAACAGACATCAAAGGAGTTTAAGGTCCAAGGGCTTCAAAGCCAAGGGACGGATCAGAGAAGGAGCCAAAACTGGTAGGGTTGTACTAGTGAAGGTCTCCGGACCCATGGGGGTAGGAGCCGAGAGAATTCCCATTTGAATTTGTGTCAAGAGAAACTTTCTCATCATTCTGTCCACTTTGGCTTCTGCAAAACCTCTGGACAAATGGGAAGAGGCTATGGAAGGTGAACAGCATCTTTCCAGGAAAGACAATGGGAGCTGACAGGGAACAGGACCCAGGGAAGACCAATACCTAGTCCTAGGTAATTGTTTAGGCTCAAGATGAGTTGGATCCGAAGATACAGATCTGGTGTCTGAAGAAGTCAGATCTGAAGACTTGTGTTTAGGATAAAGTGTTGTGTAATTACCATAACTTGGAATCTGGATTATCCAGTGTCATTATTCATCACGGATGGGTGTAAGATCCGACCTTGGATCTGAGCCAGCACTAAAAGACCGCTCCTGAGCTGAAGCTCCTCCCCTTTCCAAGATCCCTTGCTATCCACAACCCTCAGATCGGGTTTGATGGATAGAAAAGAAGAATGCAGTGAAGACTGCCTACAAAATGGAAAGGGATACCAAGGAAACAATCCTCCATAACTCCCCAGACACCAGAAGGAGGGGGAAGGAGAGTGGGAACATGAAGAATAATGACACTGGATAGCTCAGATTCCAAGTTATGGTAAGTACATAACTCTTTACCTGGTGCTATCCGTGTCATTATTGATCACGGATGGCTCAGAATCCCCAGCTACCAACAACCCTGGGATGCCTCAAGGAAGGACATGCCGGAGCACAGAAGAAACAAAGGAAGCCTGTAAGGCTACCTTAGGAATGAAGGAAGGATTGTTCCTGAGAGACACCCTATCCTTATGAAAAATCATGAAGGGGGCTTAATGCAAAGAGCCTGTAATTTCTTCCAAGGCAGGAAATTGAGATTGCAGGTAGCCACAGGCTCAAAAGGCTGTTGTGTCAAGGACTGCAGCACCAGAGTGAGGTCCCAAAGAGGAGAAAGATCTTTGATAGGAGGTCTGAGCAAAAACACCCCTTTGAGGAAGGCCCTGCCCAGCCTAGAAGAGAAAGTGGGACTTTCATTTAAATGGAAGTTGGACATGGCAGCCAGTTAAAGTTTGACTGTGGAGAAACTAGCCCCTTGTTGAAAAAGAGAGGCCAGGAACAACAAAATGTCTGAAATAGAAGCTGAAAAAGGATCTAAGTTACATTGTTGAGCCCAAATAGTAAACCTCTTCCATTTACTGGAATACACCTTCTTTGTAGAATTCTTTTGAGAAGCCAAAATAATGTCCTTAACTGGGGAAGAAAGCCTAGACTGGGCTATAATCATTGTAACTGGAGGTACCAAGCAGTAAGCTGAAGAGACTGGAGGTTGGGAAGAGGATGCCCCCACAGATGGGAAATGAGATCTGGGTTTGGATCTAATGTCCAAAGCGAATATCTTAGATGAGACCAAAGGAGAGAAAACCACGCATGATGAGGCCAGAAGGGGGTAATGTGGATAAGGTGAGTCTTTAGATGACAAGCTTTCTGTAAGACTTTGGGAATGAGGGGAGTTGGGGGATAGGCATACAGAAGACCCAATGGCCACTCGTGAACCAGAACTTCCCTGGGTGACTCCCCTGTTGTGGGGTTCAGGGCAAAGAATTTGTTGAATTTGTGATTGATCAGAAAGGCAAAGAGATCACAGCAAGGTAGACCCCAATGGTTGAATAACTTGATGTGCCACTAATGGATTCAGGGACCACTTTTAAGACCTGAGGATAGATCTGCTGAGTTTGTCAGCTAACACACTGGAACTGCCGGGAATATGCATTGCAAGAAGAAAGCGCCTGGAAGACATCTCCCATTCCCACAGTCTCATGGCCTCTCTGCACAGGGTATAAGAACATGTTCCCTCCATTTGTTGATGTACCAGACCACTACCATGTTGTCTGTCTGACCTGCAATGGTTCCGAGAGGGAGACAGTCTTGTAGTGTTAGAAGGACTGCTCTCATCTTCAGGACACTGATGTGCAATTCGGTCTCTAAAGGGGACCATATGCCTTGGACAGTCCTTCTCCGATAATTCCCCCCACCCTACCCGAACAGGGAGGTGTCCATGGTCACCATGGTTTGGAGATGGAGAAGACAAAAGGGTCTGCCTAGAAGAAGGTCTTGGGCTTGGAGCCACCAAGCAAGGTGACGTGCACAGACTTGAGAAATTTTGATGGTCATGAACATGGGATGAAGGTGGGCTGACCACTGCACCACAAGGGTCCATTGTAGAACTCGCATGTGATATCTGATGAGAGGGACTAACTGAATCACCACCACTACTGAGCCGAGATTAAATGTACAGAGAGATGCTTCAGGAGAAGACGGACCTGCTCCTGAATCATCTCAACTCTGCGAAGGGAAAGTGCTGCAGTCTCTGACACCATATCCATAAGGACCCCAATAAATTCCAACTTCTGGCATGGGACAAGATGAGATTTGGGCAGGCTGACTATGACACCTAGGTCCTGAAAGAGACTGAGCGTATAATCCATGGCCTGAGTGAGTTGATGCCTTGTGGGTGCCTGAGGAGCCAATCATCCAGGTACGGAATGACCTGGAAACCTTACAGCTGGAAATGGGCTGCTACTACTGCCATACATATGGTAAACACCCAGGGGCAGATGAGGTAAGTCTGAGGTGCAGGGCTTTGAAATGGTAGTAACTGGCCTCCAGCCGGAAGCGCAGATATCTCCTAGAGTGTCTTGTCAGTTTTTATGTGTTAGTAAGCACCCTTGAGATTCACTGAGCACATCCAATCATCCTTGCACAGAAGCAGCAGAATGGACTGAACAGTGACCATCCGGAACTTCAACTTCTTGACCAACAAATTTAGAACACTAAGGTCCAGAATGGGAAGTAGGCCCCTGGTTTTCTTGAGCACCAAAAAGAAGAGCTAGTATGTTCCTGACCCTCACTGTCTTGTTGGGACCTCCTGGATGGCACCTTTTTAAAGGAGGACTTGAACCTCAAAGAAGGCCAACTCCCTTTGGTGGGGTGGAACATCCGGGAGAGACTTTTCAGTTGGAGGGGGCTGAAAAAAGGGTATGAAGTATCCCCTGGATCCGATGTTTAGCACCCACTGATCTGAGGTAACAGATGTCCAGGTTAGTGGGTGTAGAGAGAGATGACCCCTGACTGCCTCCAGGGCAGGACAGCTGGGCAGCTCTTCAGCAGAGCTGAAGGGGCTTCTCCAAGAAGGGTTCCTGGGAGCCCTGGTTCTGCACACCTCCTCTGCCTCTGGGGTGGTGTCTGCTATCAAGCACCCTTCCCCATTCGGAAGAAAAGGAATCCTGAGGAACATCCTGGAATGAAGGCTTAAACATGTGTAACCACAGTTTCTTACTACTCTGATTCTTGGAAAAGGATCATTGGGGAGTAGAAAACTCGATCCCGACTGTGGACAGAGTCTTTCCCTCCTGCTCATTACGGGTTAAGGTTTCTTTGACTGAGGGACCAAACAGCATTGATCCATCAAAAGGGGCATTAGTAAATGACTCCTTGAAGTTTTCTGCAAACCCACAAAGGTGAAGCCAGGCAAGATGCCTAATAGCAATGTCCATACCTGCCACTCGTGAGGTGGCCTCCACCGCATTAGAGATCAACCTTATCGAGGCGTTAGCTAGGGAAGTCAGAGAAGATAGCTTCGGAGAGACTAACTTAAGACTCTCCAGAGGCAGCAACTCAGAAAGGGAAGTGGAGAGTTCTGATACCAAGTCCCTTTGCAGCCAGGTAAAGTGTGCCATGTAGTTTGTTGTACTCAGTCTGAAAATAGCTGAGGCAAACATGTGCTTCCCAAAATGTTCAATTGCCCGAGACTCCCTGTTCGGGGGATGGACCATGGAGCTCTGTTCAGCGAGATCCTTTTTGGTAGCTGCAGCTACCACAATGGCATCAACAGGAATGCCTTTCCTCCAAGAGGTCATATTTTTATGGATACTCAGGAATTTATCAGCTTTTTTAGGCACAGGTTCGACTGTATCCGGCTCCTTCCACGCCCTGCTGGAAATGAGCTGGACAAGCTCATCAGCAGGGGGAGACACCCTGATGGAAGATGGGCCTGTTCCGAAGGCCTTCAGGAACATGGATTCCTCTGAAGACAGGGTTGGGGAAGACCAACCGTCTCACTCTTTAAGGATCTCGAGGATGTCCCCAAAGGACACCTCATTGGACGGAAGTCTGGGGGACCTGTCTCCTTCCTTGAAATCCATGCCCTCAGTGAGGGACTCTCGAGGGGAGTCCAAGTTCCTCCTCTTGCATGTCCTCTTCTGGGGAAGACTTGGAGGAGGAAGGGACCTCAATGGGAGTACTGCCCATCTGAAGGCATTCACGGGAGGGCTGACCATGGTAGGATGATGCGGTATCACCACACAATGTTGAACAAGACTGGGGAGGATCCAGAGCCAAGGTAGAGGCAGCCACCCATCTGGAGACGGTCCTCTCTATCGCCAGGAAAGCCGCCGGACTGGAAGAGGCCCCCACCTCACCCCAACCAGTCACTGCCGACCGAGATGGAAGGGTGGAACCCTATGCAGCACCAACATCCCCAGACAATATCGGCCCTGAGCTGTCTAAAGCGGAGGGCCCCAAAGAGAGAGAATGGTCTGAAAACTCTGGCCCAGACCCCATCCCCAGTGAACCCCACTGACTTTGCTGGGCCGATGAATCACCAGCTCCGAGGGCAATGGAACTTAACCCGCCAGCAACCTAGACAGTGTGGGGGGAAAAGCAATACTCAACATTGTTGGCCTCTCCCTAGGGATGGTCTGATCCTGGGGAACCGAACCCAGATGGATCGGTCCGGGAGAGAGGATTTCTGTGGATGGCGAACGTCCCCTGAGCAAATGGCCAGGGGATGGCAAAAAGCCCAGCTCTATTTAGGCCTTGAGAAATCTCCTCATTATCCTATTCATGTCTGAGGGGAGCAGACTCCTGGTGAAATAGCAGGATAGGGAGGAATGGCCCAACCTAGCTGATGGCCTACAGTTTTGTGAAGGACACCTGCTAGACAGCCTTGGATCTCCTGAGAGTGGAGGGACAGTCTTCAATAATGATCGGATCTGATTATTGGATCCGAGGGTCTGGTCAAATTTGAAGACTTAAGAGGAACCATGGTCAGATCCGAGGGTGGTCTAGGTCGGGACAGATCCGAGGACCTTTGAGGCTCAAAGGACTCGGATCTGACAGGGGAGGCTGGAGTTCTCAGAGCTAAAGAGCCCAGATCCAAACCAGCGGAGGCTGGACTCTGAACTGGGGAACTATGATCCAAGAGCCTTGGCTTTTTGGATGGCGAATCCAGAGACTAAGAAGACTTCCTCTTAGGTTCATAGGTTGTTACTAGGCTATCGGCCCTAGGGCTTATACAAGCCTAGCCATAACAATTCCCTGGCTATTTCTTCTCACAGTATTTACTTCCCTGGACCCCTGTCTAGCAGTGTGACTGATGTGATCCCCAGGGTGAATTTCCTATCTTTCATCCAATCATCAAGGTTCCTTTTGAAGAGGGCCAAAGAGGCGCTCTGCTTGACATGTATGGGCAGTCTATTCCAGATGCTGGGGAGTTTCTGGGTCAGGAACCTATCCCTCCAGCATGTTTTATTCAATGTGATGACAAGGTTTAGATCCCTGGAGCATGTGTCTCTGAGGCATTGGGATTTAAGTGTAGCATGTCCAACAGCTCTGGGTTTGACATGCCTTGTATGTTAAGCAGAGATCGCCGCTGAGCAGATGATATGCGACAGAGTATAGGTGGAGTTTTTTTAGACGGTCAACATAGGGCATCTGCTTTAGGCCTGTGATTCTTTTAGTGAGGTATTTCTGTGGCCTTTCCAGTGTTGCAGATGTCTTGAGAGGCACATACCAAACAGGGCATTGCATTCTATAATGGGTCTAATGAGGGATGAGTACAGTGGGACAATGACCTCCTTTTTTCTGTATGAAAAGCCCTTAGTGATGAGGTGTGCCACATAGAAGGATTTCCTGACTGTTGTGGCGATGTGGTTATCGAAGGTGAGAACACTGTCCACCTGTGTCCCTAAGTCTCTTATCACACTTTCGGTGTTTAGTGTACTGCCACCTATGTGGTAATTCATGGGTACATGTTTTTTTTTTTTTTATAACTATACATTTCTTGGCATTGAGCTTGAGTCCATGGCTCTGGCACCAAGCATCTGTTTCTGTAAAGCCCTTTTGTAGAATATCCACATAATTTGGGGATTCAATAACGGCTCCCAGTTTGCAGTCATCTGCAAACTTTGTTAGCCAGAGTCCCTTAGTGTTGGCCTGCACTTCAGAGAAGTAGATGCCAAACAAGAGCGGTCCCAGGACTGAACCCTGAGGTACTCCACTTGTCACTTGTCTAGAGCTGGATTTGGAGTCAGCTACGTTTATAGTCTGGGTTCTGTCAGTAAGCCAGTTGGCAACCCATCGAGTGACATAGGGATTAATGCCCAACTTAGTAAGTTTATCTATGATTCCAGAGTGGGGGATGGTGTAGAAGGCCTTGACGAGGTCCAGATAGGCTGTGTGGATCACCTTACCCTTGTCCACGGCTCTGGAGACTGATTCGAAAAAGTCAATCAGATTCATGAAACAAGATCGGGCCTTTACAAACCCAAACTGCATGGGGTCCATTGTTTGAAGGTTGCCAATGTCTTTGTTTATAAGCTCCATGATAATACGTTCCATGGCCTTGCAGATCAGGCTCATCAGACTGATGGGGCGGTACTTCTTGGGATCTAAGATGGATCTCCCCTTGTGGAGTGCGATAACTGTAGCTGTGTGCCACACAGTGGGCACGAAGCCTAAGGCGAGGCTATGATTATACATGTCACTTAGGTGAGGTGCCAATTCATTTTGTAGTTCATGTAGTACACAGCCTGGGATGTTGTCTGGTCCCATGGATGCTGTATTCTTAGCTTTGGAGAGTGCATTTTTTACCTGTGTGGCCGTTATTAGCAGAATGTGGCAATCTTTCAGTATTGAGATGGGCCCCTTAGGGGGTGAGAGGGGGGTGAAGTTTGCACTGAATCGATATGCCAGGATATTGGCAATATCCTTGGGATCAGTATATTTAATGCCATTCTGTTGTAGCTCAGAGCAGATCTGAGCATTGCCATTTAGATTCTTGACATAGCTATAGAATGCCTTGTGGTTGTTTTTGGGGGTCTATATTAGAACACCGAATGTTTAAACTTTCGAGTGTTCTAATATCGAACCCTATGAATCTAAAATTTAATACATCGAACATACAGAACAGCGAATTTTTTCCTAGGGAAAAATTTGCTGTTCCAAAACACATACACACAACACAAGCACACCAAACAAACAGCAATTCACATACATACACCTAAACTCTTACACCTAACCCTACACTAAACTATACATACACCACTAACTATCCACTTACCTTAACCCCAACCCAAACCCTAAGGTCCATCACTATCGCACAGTCACCTCACCCATGCTCTAACCCTAACTCACCTACACCGCGCCCTAACCCTCACGTTCACACAATCGCAGACTTACCTTACCCGTGCTCTAACCCTAACTCACCTAACCCGCCCTAACCCTCACGTCCACACAATCGCACACTTACCTGAACCAGACCAGTAACTTTCCACCACAGCGCTGAAAATACCAAACCAAACAAATTCTTTCCCTAGGAAAAAATTCGGTTTTCTGTTTCTTCGATATTTTCAGCGTTTGCTGAAAACGGGTCGATATTAGAACACTCAAAATTTTGAACATTCGGTGTTTTAATATAGACCCATTTTTGGAATCATTGGCAATTTTATTTTTGTAACTAGCTTTGGAGGATTTTATGAGGGATCTCAGCTTCTTACTGAGGCTGGTAGGGGAGTTTATTGCATCTTGGGATTTTCCTCTTTTCTACAACACTTTCTTCCTTTTGCTGTAAAGTTTGTTTATGGCAAGGGACCACCAGATTGGCTTCCTTTTTTTGGAGTAGAGCGTCTTGGTTCTATTGGGGAGAGCACTATTCATGCATGAGTGGATGTGGTCATACAGTGCGCCTTAGTGTTGGATTCAGCAGTCGAACTTTCAGTTCCCGTCTGCATGGGTGTCATGAAGTTTGTCACTAATGACTTGAGTAGCATGAAGTTGACTTTGGAGAAGTTTTTTACAGAGGTTTCCTTACTGGGAGGTTGGGTGGGATGTGGATGTCAAGGGTGATTAGCTTATGGTCAGACCTGACCAACGAGGGGGTGACCATAGGTGTGAAGCATTGATTTCCCATGTTAGTAATGACCAGGTCTAGGATATTGGAGCTCCTGTTGGGACTAAGGATTAGTTGATCCAGGGCGTTGGAATTTATGAATTCCAAGAACTGTTGGGCAAAGGTGTTGGTACACAAGTAGTTTTCCCAGTTAATGGCAGGGTAGTTGAAATCACCCAGTATTGGGGTGTTTGGTTGTATCTTAATATTTTCCATATGTTTAGAAAGGTGTAGTGAGAATCTTGGGGCATGGTGGTGGATTTGTAGCAAGCTACAATTTGGATTGCAGTCTTACCTAGTGTTAATTGCACCTGGAGCATTTCAGATGCATTGTGTTGGGAAACTAGCCTGGTGTTGTGAATATCCTTGGTGAATATGGACACTCCTCCACATTTAGTGTTTCGGTCCTGGTTTGGTGGCCAAAAAGTGTAGTAAGAGTTGTAGCTTGGTATTGCAGGGGTGGTCTCTGGAGCCTTGAACCAGGTCTCAGTTACAGCACAGAATATTGATGTTCTCCATTTTTAGGAGTGCCTCGAGAGAGTGCATTTTGAGGTTTAGACTTCTAGCACTGAGTAGCATTACCTTCATATTTTGCATGCTTGTACCTGTTATGGTGGTGGTTTTGTCCTTTGAACTTTGCCTAAAAAAGGCACTATAGGGGTGTCAAGAGCCTTAGCCAGTAACCTGTATCCCAGGGGTGACAGGTGCAGACCATCTCTGGCAAAGCATTGTGGTCTGTCGATCATGTCATCCCAGGCAGACAGATACTGGATCCTCTTTGAATGACACCAGAAACTTAGCCAATTGTTGAAGTCAATCATTATGTCCTTATACTGTGGTATCATTCTGGGCAAAGGCAGGATGCTACTCAGGGCTAGGATCATACCTGCCTGGGCCACATGATCCGAGAGCTCTTCCATGTCTCTTTTCATGTAGTCCAGGGAGGTATGTCTCAAGTCATTCACTCCAACATGGACAATGACAGAGTCATATTTGTACTTGTTGTGGAGTGACTTGAGTGCATGCATTATGTGGCGGATCCTGGGACCCAACAGGCAGCTGACTGTAATTTTCTCCCTGTTCAGCCTGGTGAGTGGGACATCAGTGTGCCTGACTATAGAGTCACCTATGACTAAAGTGCTGGGTACGTTGTCTTGCCTTAGGGGCTATTGTTGGGTGGCACACTAGTGTTGTGAGCTATGTGACACTTTGCTTGTGATTGGTGCTTGTTTGCTTTTCAACTTTGGAGGCCCTTGTTGCTTGGGCAGGTTAATGTTAAGGGCCTCCACATATGTGGGATTAGTGTTGCTATGTGTGGGTGTTGGTGGTGTGGGTTTAGAAGGGCTATGTGTTGCTTGAGGTGTAGTGCGGGTGTTAACCTTCTCCTCTTGACTGTCTAGCACAATCTTGGGTGGAGAGAGCTTTGCTTCCAGTTTGGCTATGTAAGTGCATCTCTTGCAGGTTGTAGTGTTGGGTGGTAGGAGGAGAGGGTTGTCTGTGTACATGAGGCAATTGCTGCATTGCCCCAGTATGCCTAGATTCACCAGATGGACAGGAGAAATCACCGGAAGATGACTCTTGGACATGCCTGGTTTGGTGCTTTTTTTTTTGTAAAGTACAAGAGCTGTTTTCCCTTACCTTAGCAAAATACTTTGCAATTATAGACTGTTTAGTGACTATGATTAATTTCTCCTTATTAACACGGAGAGTTGAGTGCTTGTATCAGTTTAAGACTTCCTAGTGCTTTCCAGCAAATTTTAAAGCAAGTGCTAGCCACAGGGATGCTTAAAGGTAAGATGAAAAAATGGTTTATCCTAAACACTGCAGTGTGAACTAGAGGAGTTAGATGTGAAAGTAGGTAACTTCAGTTTTACCTGTCTAAAAAGTAAAGTTTTAGTGGAAAGTCACTATTTTTAAAACAGCAAGATAGACTGAAAGGGGGTGGTCACATTTTATTCTGGTACTATGGAATACAGTAGGGTGGCCAATAAATTTAAATAGTTGAAGAGGAGTGATTTCACAAAATGATAATTTTGTGCTTACTCACACAAGCCAGTAAAAACAGAGAGGAAATGAGATATATGATCAAATTAACATAAGGGGAAGGCAACTAGAAATATAGTGGTGTTTAAGAACACTACAGTAACCGGGTGGGAGGCTGTGGAAAAAAGTTTCTGCCTGACTCACAAGAGACAGAGCTGTGGTCTCTTTTCAAGTTTTAATATGCAGTTAAAAGCAGAATACAAGTAAAACACAAGGTAAATAAAACAAATCACAGTATTCAAAATACAAAAAGACAGTAAAGTAATACAACAAATAAAAAGCAAACTAACCTTTCCCCTCACAGCAAAGTGTAGCAGAGTCTAGGTGAGCCTTTCTAGTAAAGCTCTGAAATGTTTTATTTTACCCCTTAAATAGAAGGTTTAGTTCCTAGCTTCACCCCCTCAGTTCACAGATGATTAACCTTAACTGCCCTGTTCTTCTGACCTGTACTAATTTCTGCCTGACTCACAAGAGACAGAGCTGTGGTCTATTTAAAAATTTTAATGCAGTTAAAAGCAGAATAAAAGTAAAACACAAGGTAAATAAAACAAATCACAGTATTCAAAATAGAAAACGGCAGTGTGTAGCAGAATCTGGGTGAGCCTTTCTAGTAAAGCTCTGAAATGTTTTATTTTACTCCTTAAATGGAAGGTTTAGTTCTTGGGATCCGAAGGAGACTTGGAAGGGAAACCCAAGACCAGACCTCAAGCCCCTTGAGAAGATGCTTATTACTAAACTCCAGGAGAGCCCTGGGGTTGAATCTGGCACAGATGTCACATTCACCCTCCAGATGAGGCTCTCCAAGGCAGTAAACGCACTCGTTAAGCGTGGTGGCATGGGGAAGCTTCCGACCACATGAGGAGCACCATTTGAACCCTGTGGATTTCTCAGACATACTTGCACACCACACACACACACACACACACACACACACACACACAGACACACACACGCACACACACGCAACGACACACACATCACCCGCACACAACACATACCAGGGTGGGCAGGGGAACAAGACAGAGAAAGGAAAGGGATAGAAGAAACCTAAGACCAGGAGGACAAGGGTGGGAACCTAGGAAGGCTCTAACAAACTACCCAAAAATCTACTGGGAGGGAAGAAAACTTCTTAGAAAGAAGTAGGTGGGTAGGAGAATAAAAAGGGAAAAAGACAGTCCCCGAAAATAAAAAAAGGCACTTATCTGAAAAGGGTGAACAGCAGCTTCAGGAAGCAAGTCTATTTTGAAATCACGCCAAATGAGATCTGAGGGTAGTGGGTAGAAAAAGATCTTGGGAAGGGGAGGGGCTTGAGCTCAGGAGCTGTCTTTTAGTGCTGGCTCAGATCCTAGGTCAGATCCTACACCCATTGTGATCAATAATGAAATGGACAGCACCAGATCCAAAGTTTTTCGGGTCTTCTTGGGTGGTTCCAAGGTTGGATCATAAGACGATTGAGAGCAGCCAGGTTGTTAAGAAGGTCACTTTTTGGATTCTTTTCTCTCAGATTTGGAGGGTTGAGGTCCAGCAAGTGATTCCCCAAAGGATGAAGGAAGAAGGCCCTTGAGAATTAATTTAATTTTTCAGTCTATCAATGCTCTATGGTTAAAGGCCTTAAAGATAGAGCATGAAGACTGCAAAATGTTATGCTGTATTACTACATTTTTTAAACCCTGATGGTTTATCTACCTTTTTATCACACCAAAAACCTAGAAGAAAACAATCCCACTTTTAGAAGGCAATATGAACAGGACAGCTAAAGCAGAGAGGCTGAAAAAAATAGAAACAAACTGCCTCTTTTTGTATTATTATTATTTATTTTACATTTTTATTTACTTATTTCTTTATTTTTTTTACAGAAAGGAGGGAAAGGGAGTACCAACAATGGTATTTAAGTAATTACCAACAAGCAGTGGGGAAGATTACTAACAATGGTAATGAAAGGCTACCAACGGTAAGAAGAAAAGTATACTACTAGTACTACTAGGTAAAGGAAGGATAAAGAGGAAAATGTTTCCTAACAGTTAGAAGGTATAAAGTAGAAAAAAACTTATTTCCTCAAACTCATGCCTGAGAGTTGCAGCAACTGTCTTCTACACAATGGCGGCAAACGAGATCTGGAGAATGAGAGGGACTACAGCATTATGGGTAAGGAAAGAGCTTGAGAGCTTGCAGTATCTATGAGCTGTGAAACAGCTGCTGAGTTGGATCTGAGGATCGAATCCAAACCCATAAGTTAAGGGATGAATGAAAATTGACAACATCAGATTATCATTATGTTAAGTAAATAACTTTTGTATCTAATGTTATCTTCTCCATCTGGCTTCAACCTATAGGACATAGTCCCCAGCCATGTAAAAATCCTTGGTTGGAACTAAGGAAGGATATTCCACAACATGGTGGAGCCAAAGGAAGCCCTAGATCTGGACTGAATGCCCAGTTTGTAATGAGAAACAAAGGCGAGATGGCCTACACAAGCAGCTGTGGTACAGACTTCATCCATGGACGTTCTGGAAAAGAAAGCCACAGAAGAAGCCATAGCTCTTACCTACCAGAATTTTTGCTTAAAACTCTGAGATGCAGCCTCTGGCAAGGTAAGAGACAGTAATGTAGGCTCCTGTTTTATTTGTAAAAGTTTATTTTGCTATTGTCTAGTAGTTATATTTTAGTCAGATTAGGGGGAAGATATTTGCTTTTGAATTCTGAGCAGGGGTACAACCAGAGTTTAGTGAAATACAACTATCTGCATTAAATTATGGCAAGTTTAAGTTTAGAGCAGTTGCTATAACTTGTACTGCAAGTTATGGCTTAGCAAGATGTTTTTTTTTTTTTTTTTTAATAAATCTCCTGGTCAGCATATATTCCTAAGTAACACAGGGTCTATATAGAATGGCTTTGGGGGAATGGGGGGTGAGTGCAAGTAGTCCCCACTTCTACACATGTATCTTAGCAAGTAAATAACTCTTGGTCAAATTGTTAAGTTATAAAATACCAGATCAGCTGTGCTATAAAGTATGCATTCCATTTAGGCCTTTCTTAGTACAGAGATGTTTCTTATCAGTATGGTTTCCTTCAGTTTCCAGAAATGGGGAGATGAAGCACTTTAGATTCTTTTGAGTCTGGGATGTAGAGTTTTCTGTGGAGTCACTGTGCACTGCAAGAAGTATGCCTGAGAAAGGGGCCAAGATTCACAAGGGGTTCAAGGGGAAAGATTAGGGAAGTTACTGTGTATACCATCTTTGCAGAACTGCCCTGAATGAGGACAAGATGAGCATTACCAAAGAACATAGAAGCTGAGTTGTCATATTATTTTATTAATTTTGCACAAAGTTTCCTTTACTAACTCTTACAACTATAAAAGGGAGGAGTGTGTACTAGTGGGATACTGATCACATTTGCTATTTAAGCAAACGCTCCATGACGTGGCCGTGAGCGGAGTGGCTGCACATCACACATGTGATGCAAAGATGCATCTTGTGTCAAAGCATGACATGCACAACAGGAGAAGGAGGTGTAGTGAAGCTTTTAGACTTCCTTTCCACAACAGGAGAAGGAGGTGTAGTAAAGCTTTTAGACTTCCTTTCCACAACAAGAGAAGGAGGTATAGTAAAGCTTTTAGACTTCCTTTCCTGAAACTCTGTAAATAAATCTTTTTTTTTAAATGGACAGATTTAACAAATTTGTGAATGCCAATAAACAAAGCAGCACGATCCAAAACAACAGCACAAATCCAAAAAGAAACGCTGGCAGGAATCACAGAAAGAAGCTTTAATGCACGAAATAAAATCCACAGAATAAATCCAATACACACTGAAGCAGACTATAACAGAGCTGTAATTAACCACAAGTAAGCGCTTTCATCTCCAAGGGAGATTTCTTCAGACTAATGGTTATAACACACTGCTTCTCTTAAATACTCTTCTCAATTACTGAGCAGCATTCAATTAATCATTCCAATTAAGACTTCACTTCAATATTTTGATAAAAAATATATACATATAATACTATATTGTAATTAAAATAAGATTAATGTTTAAAACCTTTCCTTTTTAAATACATAATAAATTCCTCTCTATTATTCAAACCTGGGGGAAAACATGCATTTAATCTCACTTGCCAGCAGTATTCAAGCCACCCCAATTCTTCTTCATTGTTTATCTTTTTGACACTGGGGTGGATACAATCTATAACAAGACATTTAAAATTGGTCTTACATTTACTTTCTAAACAATGTTTTGCCATAGCAGTGATTTAGCTATGGAATTGGAGGGCTTAAGGAAGGAGATCTCAGCACAAGTGGATAACTGTGAATTTTTGATAACTGATAAGTTGGATTTAAGGTATAAAGTTCACTTTGAACAAGGCAAGACAATTACAGAAGTTCTTATGGTTTTTGTGGGTTCTCATACGGATACTAATCCTTTATGGTGAAGGATAATTACAATACAGACATAAAGAGAAATCATGTATTTTTACTTAGAAAATCATTCACAGTGGCACAGGGGTTCAAACAAACAGAGTTTACTAAACAGAATATCTCTGTAGAAGGAAACTTAACAAAGACAGAATTAGATTCCCAGGTAAAAGCAGATGACATTAATATAAAAAAGAGAAGACGAGGTAATAGCAATGGTGATGACATTAGCCAGTTTGTGTCAGCCTTAAAGAAAGTGGGAGAAGAGCAGTTGGAGGTACTTTAGAGCTGACATGGAAAATATGTGGATAAAGGTGAACCAGTCTGCAGGAAATGCATTAGACCACTTGTTAGTATTGATGCAGAGAATGTGACAGTTTCTTGCTAAGGAGGGGGTGTGTAAGCTAAGATATTTATGCAGTTTTGGTCAGAATGACAGAGAAAAGATCTTCTTACAGCTCACTAATTATATATGAAGGTGTAAATGATCTGTCAAAAAAAAATCTTTTTCACATGCACAGGATGGTTGAGAGTATCTTAGAGGTTTGTTTAAAAAAAAAAATCAGCATTTGCTTTTCAGTAATCCTTCCTTCACCAGGTTTATCAAATTATCAATTCACAAAAGCATTGCTGTTCAATAACTGGTTATATAACTGGTGTATTCAAAAGGACATTTTTTTATTAATTCTTGGGATGATTTTGGATATAATACAAACTTATTTGGGAAAGAAAGGAACCATTTAAATTTAGGTGGTAAATTATTAAGTTTGAAATTAGCCAATACTGTGAAATGTTTTTTTGTACTTTGCCCAGGAGATAAGGTTAGGACAACCATGCTAGACACTCCAGGTTATTAAAAGTGCATTTATTATGCTAATGCACAAACTTTCACTAACAAAATTAAGGAACTAATTGTAGTTTGTTAAGAAAATAATTACAATCTGACTGTAATAACTGAATCATGGAATAAAAAAGGAATACAGCTACCTGGATATCCATGATTTGGCTGCTTGAGAAAAAAAGGAGGGGAGGAGGTGTGGCTATTTTAGTGGCCCAATGGTTAAATGTTAGGGTAAACACAATGACAAAGGCGAGGTGTGTATAAAATCAAGCTAAAACTAAGAAATAAAAAAATGCACCCAACAGAGGGTCCTCAAAGTTAAAATCCACCTTTAATGAAAACATAAAACCAAAGTATTAAGCGCTTTCATCCCTACAAACTGGGGAATTCATCAGAATACATGTTCTATGATATCTAAAACAGTTAAATAT
This sequence comes from Protopterus annectens, assembly GCF_019279795.1. Lineage (NCBI taxonomy): Eukaryota > Metazoa > Chordata > Ceratodontiformes > Protopteridae > Protopterus > Protopterus annectens. The sequence goes on along the minus strand of NC_056737.1, from coordinate 612,033,593 downwards.
CATTCAAGTGCATACCACTGGTTAGGTCATTAAGCAAGTGTAATTATTACCAAAACCAATAGTATACCTTAGTGTAATACATTTTAAAATGGCCACTAGGAGAAAGTTTAAAAAATATTTGTATAATTATATATAAAAGAAATAAGTAGGAACTGCTTTTCTTGTAAAATCCCATGATTGTGAAACTATTTAGAATTAGTACCTTTCACTTTACATGAACAGACCAATTGAAAAAAAATGCTTACATATATACAGGAGAATAGTTCTTATACTTTATAACCAGTCAGCCTTTCCTTCAACACAGATGCAATAGAAATGGAATCATTCAACCCGAGGGGGGGGGGGGGACATCTAAGCTGCCACTGTAGCTCCATCTTATTTAATACATTTTTCCAATCACCTCCTCTGGATTCATATTCATTCGTTCTAACATTCTAAAAGTAAATTTCTTACATCATTTACATTTGGGGAATGTTTAAATAAAGCATTGGTTTCCCTTTTACTGTTAATGTCATATAGGTGTTCATAAATTGTATTCTTCAAAGCTTAATCAGTTTTGCCCACATAGAAACAAGTACAATTTTCATACTTTGTCGGGTAGACTTCTCTACTGGTGGTACAACTGCCCTTCCTGAACACAAATTTACTACATTGTATTGTCCAGGGTAATCTCTACCTCCCTCTAGATATACCCAAATTGATTACAACAACCACAAGCCTTTCTACTATTCCTACACTGGTTGTGCATAACAGGTTTAATTTCTAAAAATCTCTTAAAATTTGCACCTGTTTTGTTAATGAACATGGGTCCATCACCCAATGTTCTATAAACTTCTAGGTTCACTTTAAAAATATTCCAGTTCTTCCTAATAACATTTTTTATTTCCCTCAAATAGTGGTTATATTGCACAATACATGCTTTTTCAAAATTATTTGGGATAGCAGGATCTTTTTTAATGTCATGTTTAAGACCAATAGCTAAAAGTGGATTATATTTAACCCCCTATTCTCGGCATACTTCCTCAGAAATATCCTCCTCCATTTTCTTGGGGTATCCACTCTCACAGAACATACGCCCTATTTTTAATAACTCATCTTTTACATCTTTAAAGTGGGAGGTCATTCTAGCTACTCAAATAGCCTGCTCTTTCATCAACTCCTTTTTTGTGACATTGGGTGGCTACTCGAAAAATGTAGATATGAGTTACAGAAAGTTTCTTTGCTATACATGTTGGACTTAAAGCCCACCCCGGTGTGGTAAATACTAGTGTCTAAGTAATTAATTCTGGAAGAATGACATACATAAGCAAATTCCAAACAATCAGTGATGTTGTTTAAATAATTTATTAAACTATCTCATTCCTGTTGCCCTTCCACAAAATAAAGATATTGTCCAAAAATCTGATGTATATACATGGATATTGTTCCAAATATTCACAGTTAAACACATACCAATATTCCAACATAAGGGGCACAAAATTGGCATATACAGGGGCACAGGCAGCCCCCATAGCTATATCCTTGATCTGTTGAAAGCATTCTCCATCAAAATTCACAAAGTTGTTCTCCAGTATAAATGTTATAAGTTCACAAACAAAGGAATTTGATAGTGACTCAGCCCAGAGCTTGAAAATAATGTTGTTCTCCAGTATAAATGCTATAAATTCACAAACAAAAGAATTTGACAGTGACTCAGCCCAGAGCTTGAAAATAATGTTTCCTCAAAAAGATCTAAACCCTCTTCCTTAGGGATTACCAAGTAAAGATCCTTGATGTCTATAGTTAAAAATAAAAGATTTTTACACCATATATCAGTTTTAAGCTGTTTTAGGAACTCCCAGGAATCCTTAACTAAATGTAGTGAATTCTCAACCACATGTTTTACCCACTTATCCGCTACTACCTGCCAAGGGATGCGTCTTAGATCCATTAGCTGAAACTGCTGGCCTGAAAGGGGGTTCATCAACATTTTTATGTATTTTTGGAGTTCAAAAAATTGAGTGAATTATGGGATTACCATTTGTTAAAAATTTGTAGATCTCAAAACTTACCTGCTGGATCAAAACGTATTCTGCCAAGTAGGAATCTATTCTGTTATATGATATATTAATCCAATTCCTAGAAACTTGGATACAAGTTCTCTAATCAAATGAAATTTTTTGCATGACATTAGAACATTCCTCTGTATTAAAGATAACTATCCCACCCCCTTTCTTGGGGGTCATAATATGTACAGTATTGTCACGTCTCAAGTTTTGAAATAAAATATTTTCATCCTTGGTAAGATTACATTGAAACCTTTCTTTACCTGACCAAATCTTGTATATATCTTCCATCACTGCTCTCTCACACACATTTAATAAAGGGGGATGGGGGGGTTAAACATACTTTTTCTTTTCAGTATTCTGTTGGGTTGACGAAAATCCATAGATGGACCTTTCTCTTGGTTTGAAAACATTATACTGAAGTTCAACTTTCTTGTATATCGTTTCAGCTGCATAATACTAACTACTATGTCCACATGTCTCCTGCATATAAATTTAAAACATTTTAAAAACAAAGTAAAAAAATCTTTGATTATAACACTGTTGGGATAACTGTAAATGTTAAATCCATTTAAGGAATATACTATCTGCTCCTTAATACAAATTAGTTCCTGTGCCTTCCCCTCCCCTGTTGGAATATCCTTTCTGTGCCTGAGGATAGTAACTCAAATGAGAATCCTCTCTTGCTGTAATCCTGTTTGCTAGTCTCTCTGAGTGTACTGGAATCTGAAAACCTTGGTTGTATTCCTCACATTCAATATTTATTTTGCTTCTCCCATCTTTCCCCTCTACAACCCCCTGCCCACCTTTCACCTCCTCACTATAACTAGTATCTCCCAAAAAATCTATTGCTCCTGTTGTTATTTACATGATGGTGAGAAAATAAACGTGAAACTGGATGCACTGTTCCTTGAGTAGGAATATAGGTATGTGCTTAACTGTGAATTTTGGAACAATATCCAGTCATACATCAGATTTTTGCATTATATCTTGATTTTATAGAAGGACAACAGGAATGAGATAGATAGTTTCATAAATTATTTGAACACCATCACTGATTTTTTGGAATTTACTTATGTATGTCATTTGTCCGGAATTAATTACTTGGATACTAGTATTTCTCACACTGGGCAGGGCTTTAAATCCAACATCTATCGCAAAGAAACTTTCTGTAACTCATATCTACATTTTTAAAGTAGCCACTCAATGTTGCAAAAAAGGAGTTTGGTGAAAGGGCAGGCTATTCGAGTAGCTAGAATGACCTCCCATTTTGAGGATGTAAGGGATGAGTTATTAAAAATATGGCGTATGTTCTGTGAGAGAGGATACCCCAAGAAAATGGTGCAGGATATTATTGAGGAAGTTTTCTGAGAAGGGGGGGGGGTAAATATAAGCCACTTTTAAATATTGGTCTTAAACATGACCTTAAAAAGATCCTGCTACCCCAAATAATTTTGAAAAAGCTTGTATTGCACAATATAACCACTTTTCAACTGGAAAAAATATTATCAGGAAGAAATGGAATACTTTTAAAGTGAACCTAGAAATTTATAGAACATTGTATGATGGACCCATGTTCATTAACAAAACAGGTGCAAATGTTAAGACTTTTAGAAACAAAACTTATTATGCACAACCAGAGTAGGAATGGTACAAATACTTGTGGTTGTTGTAACCAATGTGGATATATCTGGAGGGAGGTAAAGATTACCCTGGACAATACAATGAGAAGTAAAATTGTGTTCAGGAAGGGCAATTGTACCACTAGCAGAGCACTCTACCTGGCAAAGTATGAAAATTGTACTTGTTCTATGTGGGTAAAACTGAATAAACTTTGAAAAATATGATTTATAAGCACCTATATTACATTAACAATAAAAGGGAAACAAATGTTTTATTTAAACATTCCCTTGAATGTAAAGGATTTAAGAAATTTACTTTTTGGATCTTAGAACAAATTAATATGAATCCTAGAGGAGGTGACTGGAAAACTGTATTAAATAAGAGGGAGCTACAGTGGCAGCTTAGATTAGCTGTAATGTTCCCCCTGGGTTAAATGATTCCATTTCTACTGTATCTGTGTTGAAGAAAAAGGCAGGCAGGCTATAAAGTATAAGAAATACTCTCCTATATATGTAAGCATTTTTTTCAATTGATTTATTCATGTAAAATGAAAGATACTAATTTTAAATAGTTTCACAATCATGGGATTTTACAAGAAAAGCAGTTCCTACTTATTTCTTTTACATATAATTTTACAAATATTTTTTAAATGTTCTCCTACTGGCCATTTTAAAGTGTTTTACACTAAGGTAAACTATTGGTTTTGGTAATAATTACATTTGGTTAATTACCTAACCAATGGTGTGCACTTGAGGGATATTTAACTGTTTTAGAAATCATGGAACATGTTTTCTGATGAAGTCCCCAGTTTGTAGGGATGAAAGCGCTTTATACTATGGTTTTATGTTTTCAATGAAGATGGATTTTAGCCTTGAGGTCCCTCTGTTGGGTGTGTTTTTTTACTTCTTAGTTTTTAAATGTTAGGGTTTTGGAAGTGGATTATAATTTAGAATTGATTCTTGTGTAAGTACAAGTTGATGATTTTGTTTTTTCATTACACTTGTTAGCTTCTTATAAATGTCCTGCACTATCTAGAGTTGATCAACTATGGTACACTAATGGTTTGGCTGAGTTTATGACTTATGATAAAATTCCCAAACATTATCGGGTTACCTTTCTGAGGATTAGTTGGTCTGGACACAAGAGCAACTATGTCGGAAGATGAATTTTATGATCAATGTATACTACATAACTTAATTCAAAGGACTGATTTTTCTACTAGATTAAAAAATATCTTAGATCTTTTACAAATATTCCTGACAAATGTCTGAGATCAGTCAATTTTGTCTGTTAGGTAACAGACCACTTAGCTTCTGAATTCAATATAATAAACCATGTTGTTTACGTGTCTAGGTGTGAGAAAACAATAACTAATAGTTCATTGAGGACTACCTTTCCATGGTGGAACTTTGGTCACACTAAACGTCTGAAAAAAAAATTAACACTTTGGAAGAGGTATAAGGGTGAACATTTACAAAGGGTTTAGAACTTAATCTTTAGAAGGCTAAATGCCTCTCTGAGATTAGCAAAAAGCAAATTTGAAGAGACGTTAGTAGCCTTTGTACCAAGGAAATGTATGCATATGTCTCAGAGACTTCCCATACTCTGGAACAAACTACCTATCTATATCAAACAAAGCTCCTCATTAGCACTCTTCAAGAAAAATCTTGATGATTGGATGGGAGATGGGAAATTCACCCCGGGGATCACTTTTCTGGCTCTACTTGACAGGGGCACAGGAAAATAATTTTCTTGGGTGACAAAAGCCAGGGTACTGTTTGGCTAGGCTTATACAGGCCCTAGGGCCAATAGCCTAGTACCTACATCTGAACCTAGGTTAGATACATCAGTAATAGGGCTAAATCTTTTGGACTAGTTACTGTTTGATGAGAAGTGTTGAATGCTGTAAAATTACTGGTGAATTGTTCAATGAGCACTTCCAGGTAGATAATGTTTCATCATTTGACAATGTTTCTGACATAAGTATCTTAATAGATGATGACTGTATTTGCCCAGCTTTTAACTTAACCTGTGTGCATTCATTTTTAAGTCGTATTAAACATGAAACTGGCATGTGACTGGTCAACATTCCAGGAATTTTTCTGGGCATTCCGCAGTAAATACATTTTTGGCTACTACATTACTCAACCTTTTAAATTTTTGTTGTACTCTTGGCACTGTTCCTGTTAGTTGGAAACTTGATGATACAATCTCAATCCACAAGGGTGACCTCACAGACAACTTAAGTAATTATAGACCTATTAGTCTAATTTTAGTGGTGGAGAAGAGTTTTGAGAGGTGTCTACTCTTGTTTCTTAATCATGATTTTTAGGGATGCTTAATGGACCTCACACAGCATGGTTTTAGAAAAATGAGTTCTATGTTTACTAATCTAATTGAATTTTACATTCCATTGACAATTGTCTTAGACATGGGCATGTATGTAGTGGTGGTCTATTTGGATTTGTCCAGGGCTTTTGACAGTGTCCTCCATTCTGCTACTATAGACACCATGCTCAAGCATACAGTTAATCCATATATTGCTCTTTGGGTGGTGAATTAGCTTTGTGGTAAACTGCAAAGAGTAAAGATAGGAAATTTTATATCCAGCTGGCTCAAACTGGATAAGTCCTCCAAGGCTTAGTACTATGTCCAGTTTTGCTTAACTTGGTATTTTAATTCATTCCTAAGGTATCAAAAGTATGGATGGCCAAATATGCAGATGATATCAAATTAGGTTGCGTTATTACCTCCACAGAAGATACAGACTATTTTTAACACATACATGTCTTCAGTGGTGGAATGATTAGACCTAACCTGATTAAGTTAATAGGGACAAATGTGCCACTTTGTATTTTGGGAAGCAAATGGCTGAATATCAAATAAACTTAGGTTTTCATGAGTTACAGAATTTGAGAGAACGTAGTAATTTCAGATACAGGTCTAATGCCTTAAAAGTTAAAGCTACAGCACTAGAAGTTACTGTGTTAATTCTTAAAAACTATACAAGAGACAAAGACCATCTCTTGAGGTTTTTCATAACATTTGTTTGACCTATCATTGAGTACATGTTGTTTGCTCCTACAAGAAAGGAGATCTCTTGGTTTTAGAAGGTATTCAATGAAAGTTTATAAGGCATATTATTACTTGTAAAGATGAATCATATTCTCAAGACTGGAAAATCTAGGCCTCTTTACAATCAGGTACAGATATCTTAGGGATAAACTTTGTTTTGCCTACAGGGGGCTTTGGAATTAAATATATCAATTTCTGTTAAATATCAAATTGTTGAATTCAAGTACATTAAACAGAAGTGCATATTGTACTTCCAGACTAGAGGATTCAAGGACAGTCTTAAGAGCAAGTTATGTCACACAATCATTTGTTCGACTTTGGAACAGAGCTCCTTTACATATCTGACAATCTTCTTCTTTGCAGGTATTTAAAAAACAACTACACACCTGGATGGGTCCTAGGCAATATACACTTACTGAGTAGTATGCACTTTAAATGGCCTAAGCATTACGCAGAAGCAAATGAACAACTGAACATATAAATACATGCCCACACAAAGGATTACAGGATATGGGCAGGGAGTCTCCAGATAAAGACGGCAAATCAGATAAAGACTACAGCAGACACAGAATGACTCATTACAGAAGGGCAGAAAATCTTGCATCTCATCCAAAGGATAACGTTTACCACTCAAAAGCACGGAAAGGAAACAGGAAAAGGAGAAAGTGACTTTGGAGCAACTGTCAGGCTAGGTTGTTTTTCTCCTTAGTCTGTAAAACTCCCACATCATTTACTGTCTTTTTAACAAGAGTTCAGACAGTTATGTAGAATTCAACATGAGACTGCTGTAAACTGCAGTGTGAGCAAAAAAGGTGGCTGCTCTGTAGAAATATAAGAAAATATGAGTGGACTACAACTGCTCTTTAGTATGAGAACAATACCTAGGAACAGTCAATAAGCAATGTCTCATCAGATACCCTGGAAAAATAAAAATGTAAAACCAAGGTCGGAATCTATGTTGCTGGTCTACTTGGTGAGTTTCTATCCCAAACAGATGTCAGCGCTGCAAAGAACTGGACTGACTAAGCCCTATGTCAGGAGTGAGAAATATTTAGCCATAAGCTAGCCTCCAGCAGGAACACAGCAGCCCTAGACATCAGTAGTGAGCAAGGTGATCCGTGTCTAAGACCATGCATCAGACCTCTAACACAAGCTCCTAACAGGGTAAAGGCACAGAAGCCTGTGCATAAAACCCCTGAACAAAGTTCCAGCAAGGAAATTGTCTCAGAAGACCTTGAATCCCACCCCTAAACAAGGTCTTAGCAAGGTAATCATCTTAGGAAGACCCTGCATCTGTCCACAAAACAAAGTCTTAACAAGGTAAACAGCACCAGACCCCTACTAGCATGGTCAATAGAACCCAATGGTCTCTAAATCCCTGTTTCACACCAGGAACATGGTTCAAGTAAGGCTGAAAGCTTTGACCAGTCTGAAGAAAACAAAATACACAGGAGAAATACTTCAAAATGGCATCAAAAGAAACTGTCAAGGGAATGATGACTAAGCAATTATCTATTCTGACAGGAAAAATGATTCAAAAATGAAGAAGCAGAAGGACCTTAAACATAGATCTAGATCACTCACTGTAATTTAGGGAAAAAACACCCTATAGCCTGAGACCGATTTTCAGAGCTGCTGACTGCTTGAACGGTTGAAGAAATCTGGTGTTGGGTTCTTAGGCACTGTGCATTAAGGTTAAAGGGGTGGGGCTAGGATGGCCCAAGAACGTCCTTACAGCCAGGCCGACTAAGTATCCGTTGGTCTAAATCCTACAGGTTAAGGATATGAAACTACAAGTGACAGATCTGCTGCCCACAACTGTAGAAAATAAAATACAAGGAAGGATGCTATGTGTTTCAGTAATCCATAACTCAATGGTCTTCATCGCTGGTGGCTCAATAAATTCTCATAATGCACTTTTCCCATTTACTTTCCTTTGTAACAGCACAGCTGATCAAGATACAAGTTCTTCAAAACTGGCTGTTCAATTCACTTTGCATTGCACAGGAGAAAGTGCTATTCAAACATTCAAAATATAATAACCTAGAAGGTGATTGTATCTGGAATGTGAGAGGGGCACAACCCTTCCTTCATGTGTGAGGGAATAGGCTCCAAGTCACATACAGAAAACAAAAATCTGAAATATTTTCTGTGAAAGTTTTGAATATTTGTTTTAAGTGAAATGGTATGCATACCTGAGTCAAATGCATTAACACCCAAAACCCACTTTTCTTTAGCAGATACTTATCCAAAGAATGGAGTTGTTTTTCGCAGCATTATAAACGGATGAATAAAAACAGAATACTTTTACACCATTACATTTGTAAAAAAAAAAGGCACATACATATTCTGCAACATTTGGTAATATGCTAGTTTCATTTTATTAAATTATCAACAAATAACTATTAAAGGGAACAAGCAAGTCTCACTGACTTTCAAGAATTAAGCTAAAGTGCTCTTGGAGGGAATCAATTAAACTTAAGACTTTTACCCAAATTCAGAAATGTTACTTTGAGGTGGAAGGTCGGATGCTGTGCTGGAAACTCGACACTGTAAAACTCCACTGCCAATCGTTCTGTGGACAGTTGTTCCACTGTGGCGACTCCTAATGGGAAAAGCCGAAAGGAGTAGACAAAGAAGTCTTATACACAGGTCAGGCATATTTTTATCAACCAGAGGAGAAGTTGTGGATAGCAATTAATAAAGAGCTGAAGGACTTTATCTGGGAGGGAAGACTGCAAGAGTCATGTGGGATAAGCAGATTCTTCCAGTAGAACAGTGTGGATTGGAATTACCCAATTTGAAGGGGTATTTCAGAGCTATGCAGTTAAGGCTCCTATATATAGCACAAGCAGGAAACTCTAACTCAAAGTGGAAAGGGATGATGTTGAAACAAGGAGGGGGACTCAAGAAACAAGGAGAGACTGAGATTTTGGATGCAGGCATTTAAGGAGAATAACAATAATCATACAGAATATTGTACCCATGAAGTAGCAGAAAGTATTCTACGAACTAAGCCGACACAGGAATAGAGAAAGGAGATTCTGCTGATAGGTATGTCTGCAATTAGTGATACAGACAATAGGCAAGAGGTGGCTGGAAATTACTGGCAAAAACTGGCAAAGATACCAAGGTATTGGGAGCAAATAACTATAGAGAGAAAGGTAATAGAATGGGAAGAGGCCAAGAATGTATTTGGACTGCAGGTTAGAGATTGTCTTCCCTAACAAGGATTGATATCAGTGTTTAGGCAAAGAGAAAGAAATAAGGGAGTCCTAAACAAAAGATCAGCAATGGTAGGATTTTTAGTAAAATCTAGAACAGAAGCTGCCATTAAAAAGTATAATGAGTACAGCATATATAATATTGCATGATAACTAACAATCAATCAGAGGAGTTCAGAAAGGATTGAGAAGAGAGACTGGATAAGCAATTCACAAAGAAACAATGGGAGTATATATGTACATCTCCCAAATATGCAACAAAATCTAGAAGATTTAGAATTTTTGCTTGGTAATATTTACACAGATATTTTTATACCTAGAGTAGACTCTAGAGAATTTTCCTCAGGTAGACAGCAAATGAAGGTGTGACAGGAAAGAAAGAGGTACTTGAGAATATATTTTCTGAGAATGTGGTGGGTAGGCAAACTTTAAGGATTCCCTGTAGGATGCAGTGTCAGAGATGCTGGGTGGGTAGATTGGTGTGACGAGGGAGATGATTTTTCTAAGCTATGATACAGAATCAGAATTGCATAGACATGGTAAGGCCTGGCTGTGTCTAATTATGGTGGCTGCCAAAGAAGCCATTACTAGAAAATGGATCAAACTCTAAACTAACTATATTAGAAGTAGTGAATATTGCAATACAGATAAAACAACTAGAATTGAGATATTTAGAAAAGGGTAGGAGCAAACTACATAGGGAAAAAGTGGGAATTGTGGCAACAATACATACAGGGGAGGAATGAGGTTTAAAGAATGCAGGTCTTAAATGAGCTATGTAATGTTTCAGTGAAAACGATTGGGTAGATTATAAGTGATATATAACGTTTGCAACTGGGAGTGTGTCAGTATGGTTTGTGATGTAAAATACTTGCAACTAGGATTGTGTTGGTGTGGTTTGTTTTCAGTTATATAAATGTATGATTGCTTATGTTGTAAGTGATGATTTAATAAAGCTGTTGCTTGTTTAAAAAAAGGGGCAAGAATTGAATAATTTATGTAATATTGTTTAGGTTATATGATATATAAATATACATGAAGTACAATGTTTGAAATGTTAATACAATAAAACACAATAATGGCAGCATGATACACAGCACTCATAAAAACATCCAACGATGGTAGTAGATATGTTCAGACACTTTAATAAAACATTTGCAAGTTGGTAAGTACTTTCACCAAACAAACATTGGCTTCATCAGACCGTAATGACAGTAAAACACGCAAACATACATCATAAATAATCATGTGGTTAATTAAAACAATTCAAATTCACCAACAGTATGTCCCAAAGCAATGCCCATTTACATAAACCAGTTGCTTACATTCAGATGACATCATTACTTATTTAAAGGACAATATCCCATTCAATATAAAGCTGCAGATACAATTTAAAAACATGGAATAGAAACAGGACATAATTTTAACTAAACCAACTGGCAAATGCATCCTATCTAGGTAGTCCCCTCTTGTCAAGTATCGTTCTAATAGAGACCGTACTATTCCGACCGGACCCTTTATCAGTTCTCAACTTAAGGATCAATATTCCCCATCCTAGCACCCATTTGCAGGACTTGTATGGCTCTAAACCTTAAATAATGAATTCAGTCACTAGCTGCCACATACCTACCAAGGGCATTCATAGTATTGCTCGTTTGTATGCTATAGGAGTGTTCCTTCATACACTGTTTAAGAGTGCGATCTGTCTTCCCAACTTAAATCTTTTACAGCACCCACAATTACACCAGATGCTTCATTGCACATGTTGTCCTTACATTAAATTTATATCTCTTGTCAAAATCAGGATGTACAAACACATCATCATGATTTATCAGGCCACAGAAATTACATGAGCCACAAGAGTGAGTTCCATATTCTTTCTCACATGCTATAGTCCCTCTATCTGGGTAACATAACATCATTTTAAGTGACTTACAATTCCTGAATCCAAATATGGGATTCTCCCCCACCACTCTGATTTTTTTCATCCATCATCAAAAGATGCCAATGACTCTGAAATACCTTCTTAACAGCATCAACATTTCTAGTGTACGCCATTGGAACTTTAACCCTTTCCATAAAGTTGCTGGACCTTTCATTACCTCGTCCTGTTACAGCTGAGCCCTGAGATGAGGAAAATAAGGCTTAGCTCATCCCTCTCTCATAGAATCAACATCTACCAGAATAGGACCCACCTCACTGTCCTGGTAACCCCTATGTCTCAAGGACTGCCTAAGGGTTTCATGACCACCTCTATAATCTAAATCAACATTATACAATTGAGAGACCCTCATACTCTGGCCCTTTATTATGTTATTAAATACCCTTTTTGGGTGCATACTTCTCCTATGAAGTATGTATAACATTCCTTTCTAAACAAACTGGTAGTAAGTGTATGATCTGGCCATTTACTTATCAGCACATCAAGAAACTCCATAGACGTACATGACCATTTATAAATAAATCTCAAAAAACTACTAGATTCATGCAGCTTTAGCACAAATCATTCTAAATCCTCAGGGGTCCCACCCCACAACAAAAAAGTCATCAATAAAACTACAGTAAAAGAGCACATTCTGTAAATATAACTCCATTCCAAATACCTCCTCCAGTTCCCTTTGCACCATCACAGCATTGGCATAACTGTTGGAGCAACAAGTCCCCATCGCCACACTATGCTTCTGTTTATAATAACTGTTGTCAAACACAAATATATTGCTGTTAAGTACCACATCCATAAAATCACATATCAGCTCTACAAACCTATACTCATACTCACTCTGGTTCCTCAAATACCTACGCAAATATTCAATCCCTTCAATGTTAGGTATAGTTGTAAACAGGGACACTACTTCTAGAGTAACCAACATATAATCTCCCGACTTATGACTTTCCATAAATCCAAATAAATCCTGTAAAAAATGTTTAGTATCCCTTAATATAGTACTGGATTTATCCAGAATAGGCCTGACATGCCTTTCAACAAAGATAGAGAAGGGATCAGTAACCCACCCTTTCCCAGCCACTATGGGCCTGAAAGGGGGGTCCTTATATACCTTAGGCTGTCCTTGAAACATATACATGATATGTGATTTTATTTTGCCCAACAGGGATGACAAGGACTGGGACTCCACAATGGACAAGGCCTTCTCCATGACCTGGAAGGCCGGCCCCCAATAGAGGGATGGGAACCCGGAACTAAATAAATTCCTTCAGAATTGTGGTCCCACCCCACACCAAGGAGGCAGCCCCTGAAGCAGAAGCCTGGGATGAGCAATGAAAGCCAAAGCACGGAGAGGCATGGAAGGTTCTGATAAAAAGGAAGCCGAACCCTGCCACTTGGAACACGTGAAAAAGTCTTGACCCCGGGAGACCTCGGATTCTGAAAAACAGGGGAGCTTGAGGCAATTCTCAGTTCTGGAGAAGAGGCTATTACCGGAACCGAGACAGTCAAAGCCAGGAAGGTCAGTTCCAGGCAATGACTCAACTGCAGTTAGAGGAGGATGAGATGGTAACCACGAAAAGTAGCGTATCAGGATTCAACTCAGAAATAACCCACAACAAGAATATTCAAATACTCTGATCCAGAACACTAGGACTCCACAATAAGTTGACCAGATAATTCAATATAAATAAAATTTATTGTAAAAAACACTGATTTAGCGCTTTCATCAACTCAAAATGTTGACTTCATCAGAATACTTAAAACCTACAAATAGACCATTTTATACTGTTAGATTTTGGCGCCAAAAAATCTAAGCCAATCTCCATTCAGAAATACATTTAAAGACGTAGTATATACTAATGTTACTAAAAATCAATATCAATACTTATTTAATTCATTCAGCTTCATCTAAAATGTGAAAAATAAATATGATATATAAATGCTTCACAGTATCATCATTCCTATAATATACATGAGTAATATATATATATATATATATAAAAATACATGAGTAATGTATATAAGAAACATAAATTAACATAACAATGACAGTATACCTACTAAACCTATATTACTTGCTAAACTATGAACACAAGTACATCAGATACAATAGGAATTTTTGTTATGTTATTTTATTTATATTGAATTATCTGGTCAACTTATTGTGGAGTTATAGTGTTCTGGATAGCGTATTCGGATATTCTTGTTGTGGGTTATTTCTGAGGATGAGATGGTGTCGAAGTAGGATAGGTCCCGGTGCCGGCTTGGCTGGGAACTGAAGTAGATGGTAATCCCCTCACTATCAGGAGCTGGTCCACTAACCTCATGATGTCCATATCCAAGAGGCTCCTAGTCGATCAAGCGGATGATGTAAAAGGAGATCTAGGTGATCTCAACTCCATAAAAGGGCTAGGTGGTCGGTCCTTAAAAGGGTCAACTGAGGGAGACTACCTAGATCCTGGAATAGAAATTGTTTTAGTCTGCTCCAGTACTGACAGAACTTTCTGGTGCTGAAGAAGTTTTTGTCTTTTCGGAAACAGTAGTAATTGGTGTCAAGTCTGTCTTGCCTATCGGTGCTGAGGGAACTGTCGACATTGTAAGTTATTTATGGTAACTTTTTTGGCAGTTCCGAAAAACTGCTCAGAACCAAGTGTGACTGTTTCCTCTGTTTAGAAGAGGAGGAGGAAGAGGATAAAGAATTGTCTTCAGTCTTAGACCCAGAAGCAGCCTCTTCAAAATCACCTTTTAACAAGCATTTCAATATTAATTTGTTTCTCTGCTCTGTCAAGGTACTGGCGGAGAAACCATGACACAGTGAACAGTTTTCCTGTGAATGCACTGCACTTAAGCAATAGACACACAAAACATGCCCAGCAGAATTGGGCATTTTTCTGTTGCACTTCTGACATCTTTTAAACCCAGAAGTGCCCTTAGAAGGTTTGGATGGAGAAGCAGATTTATCAGCCATGATAGAAGAAAAGCTTAGGGCTGATATAGCCCCCCCCCCCCCCCCCACACACACACACACACACACACAGGAACTTAGAAGAGAGGATAGCAAAGTTTTTTTTTTTTTTTGGGAAGAAAAGGGGTACCAACAATGGTAACCGAGAAATACCTAAGAGGGTAAAAGGACAATACTACCAGCAATGGTACGTAAAGGAATCTACTTAATGGTAGAGGTAAAGGGGAAAAGAATTACACACACATGCACGGGAGATAGTGAAAGGATTGGGTAGATAAGAAAAAGTTTAGGATGAAATATATAGAGAGAGAACAAATTAATGATATTTAGAAGGGAAAAAAATTACTTGAAAAAACTGCCAAAGCTCAAGAGAGGTCAGTCGCATCTGACATATGAAGCGGCAAATGAGATCTGAGGTAATTTAGAGAGGAGCATTATGGGTAGAGCCTAGCTCGAGAGTTTGGAAAGAGTGAGCTGAAGTAAATGACTGAGTCGGTTCAGCGGCTCAGAAACAAGCCCACACAGTCAAGGATTATGTGAAGACTGACAACATCAGATCTTCCATTCTCTCAGTTTCTATATTAACTTTTGTTTAGTCTCTTCCCACACATCCTTAACTGCCGCACCGGAATCATTTTTAATTCATACTCCTAAAATACTTAATTTTATCATGTCCCCATAAATACAGATATTGCTGAACCAATTTGTGTATGGGTATATAATTTAAAGCTATTGCCTTTGTTTTAGCTTCATTAATTTTGCATCCCGAAAAGATTCGAAACTGTCTCAAAATGTTCCACAACACTGTAATGTCTCTTTCTAGTTTTGTCAGGTATAAAATAATATCATCTGCAAATAGAGCCAGCTTTTCTTGACTACCATGACAATTATAGCCTTGAATTTCTGAGTCCCTTATTTTCTTTGCCAGTGGATCTAGATATAATGCAAACAACAAAGGGGAAAGAGGGCTCCCCTGTCTGGTTCCTCTGCTCAAGCAGAAATTATCAGAGAGGACCCCACCCACTAATTTTCACCTCTGATCCCTCACATATCCTCCTAATCAACCCTATATTTTTTTCAGGAAATGCAAATGCTTCCATTGCTCTGCTTATAAAGTCCCAACTTACTCTGTCAAATGCTTTCTCTGCATCAAGACACACCAACAACTATGGTATCTTCTTAAAATCACTTCCCTCTGGATCATCAGTGTTCTGTTAATGTCAAATGTTTGCCTCCCTTCCACAAAACCACACTGATCCATATCTATCAATTTTGGCATTACTTTTGTCATTCTTTTAGCCATTATAGACATGAGCACTTTAATATCATGGTTTAGTATTGAAATGGGCGTACATGAAGCTGGGTCTGATGGATCTTTTCCATCTTTAGGTAGTACAACTACCACTGCTTTCTTCCAGGATGTTGGTACTTCTCCTCCTCTGAAAATACTGTTGAACAAAACCTTACAGATCTTTATCAGTTTTTTCCCCTCCTAGCTACCAAACTTCCACAGGAATACCATCTGTTCCTGAGGACTTTCCTGTAGATTGGTTATACAAAGTGATGGGAGTAACGCATTACTGTAATATATTACATTCTTAACTAACTAGTAATATTACGCGTTACTTGTCAATATAGTAACACAGTAATAGTAATATGTTACTTTTTTATTAACTAGTAATGCAAATGTTCATTACTTTTACGTTATGTTTTACTTGAATCAGTGGCATAGCTGGGGGGGGGGGCAGTCTGCACTAGGAGGCAGACTGAAAAAAAACAAAAAAAAAAACTTCTTAACACCCCAGTGATGGTGCCTTCTCCTTTACGGAGGACCATGCATGCGTTGTACACACGTACATATGCCACTGTGGATGTAAACTTGCAAAGTCATTCCACAATTGCGCACTGAATTTAAAATAGCCGTTCCAGTACAAGAGAAGGTAAGAGTGTGTGTGTGTGTGTGTGTGTGTGTGTGTGTGTGTGTGTGTGTGTGTGTGTGTGTGTGTGTGTGTGTGTGTGTGTGTGTGTGTGTGTGTGCGCATGTGTAGTCACTTTCACTGTCTACTTGGTGGAAGGATGCATGTATGAATTATTGTCATTTTGTGTACATGTGTATACGTGTATATGTGTGTGTGTTGTGGGGAGTGATAGTCATATTTTCTATTGTGCTATCTCTGCCCAAAATTTATTTGCTTATTTCTAGTTTTTTAACCGGGATAGCCCCTCTGGCCTTCAAGCCCCTTTTCAACCATCCAAGAGAGTACTGTTTTTCAGAAGGGATAATTATCCTTAATATACTTGCATCTATATGAAAACTGTTTGATGCCAAGACACACTGTTTTAAAAATGTTTAAAGCCAAGCAAGATTTACCTATAACGAGTGAAGAAGTTAATTAAGCCCTATCTATTTCATGAATGTGCATACTTCCCCCTAAATAGCAGATTTTTACATGGAAGTGCCTGTATCAATTGTTTCTTATTCTTGAAAGGCTTTATAAATTCTATGCTGGGGCTAGCCAGCTCTACTGCAGGCGTAAATCTAACGAAGTTGTTGGCACATGGCCATATATATTCTGGGATTGTTCACTGCTTCAGAAGTATTAAGATGATATGCATAACTGAATAAGGAAAATGTTTAATCCAGGTAAATCTTCTTTAAAAGAAATCATGCTAAATGGCTTCATTCCTCCTTCCTAGAATGCCCCTATATTAGACGTTATATTTTAGCTACAAAAGAATGTAATTATGAGAAGCTAGAGATTAGAACCCTCCTATATCCGAAGAATATTTGTTTATTGTTTATCACATTTATCAGGCAGAAAGCTGCCTCATTAAGGAATACAGTAACTAAAGCTATGATTTATTTTATTTATTTATTTTATTTTACATTTGTTGACCGGGCTAGTCTAGCTGGATATATGTCCATTTTCAGTAGAGGCCTGGGGAGAAAAGCTCCAAGGGTAAATTACATATATAAAAAACATATAAGAAACAGAACATAAACATTGGTAAATACAATTTTTATAAAAAAGCAGTAAGTAGGGAACATTAATTTAAAAATTGCAAACAAAATATCATGTATGAAATTTTTTTTTTTTGTCAGAAAGCATACATATAAAGTTAATGTAAGGATAGAGAGGATAGAAGAGGAAGGAGTGAGTTAACCTGGGTTGGTGCAGGAGCATAGCCAGTGTTTGTTGAGATGATTTTTCACTTGTCTTTTAAAAAGTGAGAGAGAGCACAAAGATGTGATGTCAGAGGGTAATTTATTCCACATTTTTCCAACAGAGTTGGAAAAGAGGCAATCTCCAGCAGAATTATTAGGTTTGGTAATATTTATCAGTAGCTTGTTGGAAGAACGTAGATGCTTCAGGTTATTGTAAGATGAAATGAGGTTGGTGAGTATGGGTGTTTTAGTTGGTTGGTATAGGATTGTATGAGCTATTTGGAATTGTTGAAATAGGAGTTGGTTAGGAGTTCAAGCCAACCTAGTTCTCTTAGGTTCAGGCAGTGGTGAGTTCTAAATGGGGTTCCTGTTGCAAATCGAGCAATATTATGGTAAGATTGTGCTAGTTTATTGATATTGTTTTTGGAGAGGTTAGTGAATAAGGCAGATGCATATAGTAGAGAAGAGATTAGATGGGATCTGGCTAAGGTTGTCTTTGCTTCTGGTGAAAGGAAGGCTTTGATTCTGTAAAGGGAACCTATTTTCTTATTAACTGATTTGATAGTATTGTTGATGTGCGTATCAAAGCTGAGGTTGATGTCAATGGTTATTCCTAGTAGTTTGGTAGTTGTTTCTGGGAAAAATAATGGTGTTGTCAGTGGAAGTAAGAGTGAAGTTAAGAGGGGTAGATCTATGGGAAGGTGAGAACAATAGCAGTTTGTTTTTTTTAGGGTTGAGCAGTAGGCAGCGATCAGTGAACCATTGCTCGACAGTAGTAAAAGCTTTTTGTGTGATAGACTGTAGTTCAGTTTGTGTATTGGCAGAGCAGATAATAGTAGAATCGTCAGCATATTGTATGCAGATAGTGTTTGGGATAGCTAGATGGAGGTCATTTATAAAGATAGAAAATAAAAGGGGGCCTAGGATAAAGCCTTGAGGAACTCCCAATGAGATGGGGAGGAGACTAGATAATGTATTTTTCCAGAGAACTGCTTGCTGACGGTTTACTAGGTAAGATGTAAACCAAGTTAAGGAAGGATGATATGGTTATAGTTCATTAAATTTGCTACTATACTCTGATATAGTTCCATATATTAATTGATAAAACTCTATGGACTTTATATAAAAAATACTTATGGTGATGTTTCATTGCTTTATTCCATCCAAAAACATATTGGTTTCTATTTGTATTCCATCATGCAAATGGTATACAGGGATTTAAGGAATATATTGTTAATCAGATATAAATAGTGGCGATCAAATGATGCTATTCTTTTTCCTTTATTTATTTTTCCCATTGATCCATAAATATAAATTTTAAAATCCTATCTTATTATAAATTAAAAATGAAATAGTGTTCTAGGAATCTAAAAATACACACTAATTCACATGCAAAGGGCTAGCCAATAATTTGAATAGATTTGTTTGTATATACGTCTGTGTTATTACAGACTTTGCCATACTATTATTCAGATCTATGATATGTTAATATTTTCACAAGTACAATATAATATTCAGTAATTGTTCAGCAGTTTTGGAACTACTGCCATGTAATCAGTTCTCTCCACATACATAATATATTGTTTAAGCCACTATTTTTAGTGATTTCAGGCTTGTACTTTTCATCATTGCCACCTAAAAGTAATCTATTTAACACTTCCAAAACTGAACAATTAAAACTGCATTCATAATCTGATTTAACGCATGTTCGGCTAAAACATTGTTTATATAGTTTTATCAATGGTATGCACAAGTTCAAAAATCCTGTTTCCAAACCCACTTTCAGTCATTCCTATGAAGTTCACTTTGCCTTTATAAGTAGCTGCATAGATACATCAGTACAATTACAGCTAGCACATTCATGAAATAAATATTTCCCCATGTTTGAGTAAGTAAAAAAAATTTACATTTAATAAATCAAATGCATATCAGTTAAGACATTTTGAGATACCTGTCTTATTCATTGTATTATCTCTACTGCTCTCATTTCTAATGTCACAATGCTCAATGATTACTTTTATTTCTTCTATAAGTGAATGCTGGTTGATTGCTGACCACCATTGCCACAATATCATCACACAATGGTATGCCTCAGTTTTTCTTAATAGTGTTCTCAATCACCTTACCAGTACCAGATCATGTCAGTTATTGAACCACATCCATTCTTAACCCACATACATCATAACCCATGACTGTCTGTCTGCCTTATAGTTTAATTATTAATTTCATCTTATATCAGCCTCCTGTCCGGTGTGCTCCAAATCAAAGGAGAAAACATGCCCTTTGTGATATTTTCATATAAACGGGATGATCACTATTGAAATGCAGGACATTATTAGTTGTTACTTGTAGCTTGTAAGATTTAATTCTCAAACCACTTTTTTCATTATAAATTATGAGATCCAGAAATGTCTTGTTTGCCTTTATATTATAAACATCCCATCTCAACAAACAAAACTTTCACTCTGAACATGGAAGAAGTTGTTTCTATCTGTGCAGATTCCCCTGAACAAAATTATAGCAAAATCAAGGGCAGCAGGCACTGAATTTGCAGATGTGAAGTTCTTTGCCAGTAGCAACCTCTTCGTTAGTTACAGTTGTCTTTAATGTGGAATTATTCAGATGATTTTTTACTTCTGCAAAGGTTGTGCTTATTGTTGACTAATATTGGTGGATTGTAATGACAGATGTCTGAGTGGCCTTTTACGGTTGAAATTTTCTGAAATGGATAGTTTTGTCATTACTGGTTCATACATCTTGTTTCATTGCTTATTGAAAGAATGTATAAAACTACAAATTTGAAACGAACGCATACTAACAAGTGGTGCTGTATTATACAACAAATATAACTTAATATAATCAGCAAGGTGAATCAAAGAACACATACATGTATGCATGTCCCAAAAAATGCGTGCAAGGAGCCTATGGTTTGCAAACAGACCAAAGGCAAATGTAATCCTCCCCTGGCCAGATGCATTTTCTTTGAATGTAGTTTTAATGCCATTTCAATGAACGTGAGTTTCAAGGGCAGAGAAGTTTACTGGTTATGCTAAGTCTATTTTCATTGTGAGACTGTATTGTTTGTTTAGCTAAATGGCTATCAGTGTTTGTGCTATTTTATTTCAATATCTGTAATCACTGTAGAAGTAAATAAGAAAGCATTATACACAGTAACAGGTTTGAATAGTGTTTATGATAACTGGGGAGATACAGCCAAGTAATGGAACACTGAAATGGCTGGGTAGGAGGTTGCAGCAGGAAAGGCTGCTCTGGGGGGGGAGGGGGGGTGATACCAACTGGCATTAATTGCTTTACACAAACCAATCAAAAGCTGTGTAGCGGAGCCAAACATGTTCAATTAGGAAAAGCGAAAGAGTGGGTTAATTTATGGTTGAATGCAGAGCATTCCACATAGGACAAGACTTCACTTTTCTTTTTTGATAAAATAAAGGCTTACTCTTGCAGCATTTCAGTTGTTTATAATGTTCCATATACTATTTAGGTGCTTCAGATACAAAATAAGTGTTTTATTCAGATTTTTTTTCTCTTGAAAACATGAACCTGCAATAAACTGCAATTCTGGCTCTCCCTTTATTTTAAGCTTCAGCCAATCAGGGCCACATTTTGATAGAGGCTTTGGTTATGAAAGATTTGCAATATATAGATATATTCCATGAACATCTATTTATTTTTCTGCTTAGTGCTTTCGCTCAGAAATGGAAAGTCGAAGTTCATTTGAACAAATCGTGTACACGGAATTCTATGACCTAATTATGAATGATGGAAAAAAAAAACATTAATGTGAAATGTAAGCTATGCCTGCCAACAAAGAAGACCTGCAGAACTTCGGCAAACAGTATGCCGAATTTAAAAAAGCATCTTCAGACATCACACCCTATCAAAAACCACAAACCTCCTCCGAACACAAAGTTCACCAAACAGAAATAGTCCGCTGTTCTGCCCAATAAAGGGATTTCCTCCAAACTCCAAAGGATGTTTCCTCCACCGATAATATTGGAAATAAATTTATTATAGAACAGTTAAAACAAGAAATAGTCCACAAACTAAAACAGCAAACAACACCGGTAGTTCATTTCCTGATTAGGCTTTAGATTAGCAGCAAACAAACAACACCACCAGTCCGTCTTACAATTGAACTTTTAGATTGAGCGCGCTTTCGTCCATAGGTTACTGGACTTCATCAGAATCTACGTACTCCATTGAATTAAACCCTTAAGTACACATCTGAAGGTGTCAATTATTCAATTAACATAGTTAATTATAATTATAATTAACTTTTAAAGGTATATAGTGTGGCAAATCATATCTTTTGTAGTGTGGGCTACTTAGAAATATATATATGTATATCTGTATATTACTATATATCTCTATATGCCAGATAGAATATGTATCAATATATATGTAAGCATACATATATATGTACATCCAACCCCACAGTTATAAATGTACGCATATATGATAAATCAAAGATATGATTTGCCACACTATATACCTTTAAAAGTTAATTATAATTATAATTAACTATGTTAATTGAATAATTGACACCTTCAGATGTGTACTTAAGGGTTTAATTCAATGGAGCGTGAGATTCTGATGAAGTCCAGTAACCTATGGACGGCTACCAATCTAAAAGTTCAATTGTAAGACGGACTGGTGGTGTTGTTTGTTTGCTGCTAATCTAAAGCCTAATCAGGAAATGAACTACCGGTGTTGTTTGCTGTTTTAGTTTGTGGACTATTTCTTGTTTTAACTGTTCTATAATAAATTTATTTCCAATATTATCGGTGGAGGAAACATTCTTTGGAGTTTGGAGGAAATCCCTTTATTGGGCAGAACAGCTGACTATTTCTGTTTGGTGAACATCACACCCTATCCCAACTGGAAAGCTAAATTGTCTGAAAAGGAAAGCAGTTGATTCAGGTGCTGTAAAGTTGGACAAGAAATCGTTGACACAGCTGTCTATTGCAGCAGTCATTGGTTCTGGTCATAGGTTCATAGGTTCATACTAGGCTATCTGCCCAAGGGCATTTATAAGCCTAGCCCATAGTTATGTGGCTTTCGCCACCCCTTTAGTTTGAATAAAAACTATGCCTATCATTTTGCTGTGCCTCTGTCAAGCAGTGACACTGAAGTAATCCCTGGGGTATATCTGCAATCTCCCATTTAAAAACAGTGCTTGTAGGTCTTGAACCCATGACCCTGTAAACTACACTGACTTCATGGTGAATGACATGCAGTATTTCAGTGTTTTATCCTTCATCAACCTTGTAACTCGCTTGCAGCCAGGAAAGGTGGTCATGAGCAGGAAAACTCCTGTTGAACGGGTGGAGAAACAGTTCAGTGATATGAAAGAGAATCTGAAGAAAACCTTAGCAAGTGTTTCAACTGTTTGCACTACAGCTGACATATGGACCCATCAGAATTGTAGTTTCTCTGGCGTCACTGCCCACTGGATCAACTGTGACAAACTTCAATGAAAGTCAGCTGCTTTCTCATGCTGCAGAATAAAGGGGAGGCATACATATAATCTCAAAGCGTCAACTCTTGACAGCATTCACATAAAGTACAAGATAGATCAAAAGGTGTGTGTGACAATTACTGACAATGACAGCAATGTTGTAAAGGCTTTCACTGTCTTCACGGAATGTGAGAGAGATCAGACTAGAAGCATTCTGTCCCAAGATGAGGATGACGATGAAGTGATTTACAACAGCGTGACAGCCGTGCTTAGTCAGTCAGGGCAAAGCGAGAACACCTATTCACTGCCTCTCCATCTGAGATGTGCAGCACACACACTGACTCTAGTTGCCGTGCATGATGACGAATCTGCTTGTGATGATGCACAGTATAAAAAGATCATATGAAGCACCGTGGCCAAATGCTATGCTGCTTGGAACAACACTAGTCACTGCACCCAAGCTGCTGAGGTGGTTCACAATATGTGTGATCTGGCATTGATCACTCCCAATGCGACGTGATAGAATTCCACTTTCTATGAGATGGAGAGAATTCACCGCATTGCAACTCAGGGTGAAGGCTTGCTGAATGAAAAATGTGAACAGACTGGAATTGTCATCTTCAGGCCTGCAGAAATTACCTTTGTTGCTGAATTTGTGCAAGCAGTGCAGTCCCTGGCAATGGCTCTGGACATCCAGCAGTCAGAGCTGAAAAGCTTCATGGAGAATCCTGATGCCTACCATTATGTGCCTGAAAAACAAGTTGTCTGAAGTCAGGCAGTCTGTGAAGCTCATTGTGCTGCTAGTTGATGCTCTTCTTAAAGGCACTGAGGCTCAGTTCGATTACCTTCTGGAGCGCAAAGAGCTCATTCTGGCTAGCATAGTGCATCTGCAGTTCCATTTGTGATGGATGGACAGTGAAGGGCAGAAACTCAGAGGCAAGGCTCTGCTCCTTGATGCCATGCAGAAACTGGATGAACCTGTGCATGGGGCATGTGAAACTTCTGCACTCAATCTCAGCATATCTTCTCAGATGGACATGTATCTGGCTGACCCTTCCAGAGAATTATCTTTTCTCAACAGATATGCTATAGTCAAGAAGATATTTCTGAACACTAATACAGCTCTGGTACACCTGCTGAACACCTATTCAGTCTTGGTGAACAAGTGCTGACTTCAAGAAGAAAGACTCACTGACAAATACTTTGAAAAGTTGCTCCTTCTTCGAGCCAATAGAAATGTGTAGTCATTGTGAATAGTTATAGAAGGTGATATTTTGGTTCACTTTGCTGTGATAGTAGTTTTGTTAGACCTATATGACATTCTGTAAGCATTTTTTTTGTCCTCAGCATCAGTTTTAGCAGATTAGCCCAATGTACGTTGTTAAAAATTTGATGGGTTGCAAAGTGTTATGGGTCTTTTGTTGCTGGCTATGTGTACTTTGGTTTAAGTATTAAATTGTGACTCTGACTATAAAGACTAGTCTGTGGGACTTTGCATACTATAAAATGCTACTCATCATTATTGCAACACTGTGCATACAATTTAATAATACACTCATATTCATGTGCAGTAAGCATGCTTTCCCCACACACAAGTACTGTGTGAGCAAATATGAATATAACGACTGATAATCTGTACTTTTGTAAAAGTAAGTCAACAGTAACACGTTACTTTGGTTGGTAACTAGTAATAGTAATATATTACTTTTTTAGAAAAGTAATAAGTAATAATGTATTACTTTCAATTACAAGTAACTAGGAATAGTAACTTATTACTTTTATAAGTAACTAGCACAACACTGGTTATACATCACAATTTTAATCTCATCTCCTCCTATCCTAACAGTTACTAATTGAGCCTCATCCACCTCTAACCTTAAAATATTTAATTCTTCTATAAACACTTCTATTTGTATCATTTCTTGATTTCCATATTTCTCTGCTTTCCACAGATTTTCATAGAATTTCCAAAGTATTTCTAATACCTCTACAGGATCTCTTGTCACCTTCCTTGTTATAGGGTCCCTAAGCTTGGCGACAGCCCTTTCTACTTTCTGTTACCTGAATCCTTTGCTACAAGTTTTGTGCTCTACTGTTATTATCAAAAAACAGTCGCTAAACAGCAACCTTTCTAAACTTGTGCATATTATCGATGTAATCCCTTATTTTCCACTTAGCATTCTGCAGTTGATCCTTCTCTTGTTCTCTGAGATTCCTCTATTCTGCAATACTTTAAAATTTTTTAGTCCCTCTAAATAATTACTGTTACTTCCTAAGCATAGCTTCCTTTCTTTTATTTCCACCCTATTTTTAAGCTCCACCTTAATTTTATCCCACTCCCTAGCTATATTTACAGAAGAAATTTCTACCCTCTCTAATAGCTCCTAAATAATCTTCACTACCCATTTCTTAAATTCCTCTCTTTCAAAAGGTAGGTGGGAAAGCACTAGTGTCTCATTTTTATTTCATTACCCTGAGTTTTTATTTTAGTAGTTATTAGGTGCGTATCAATACCTCTAATTAAATGCACATGTTCATGTGAAATGCAAACTCTGTCTAGCCTAGCCCAGTTTTTATATCTTGGGGAATAATATGTAAATTCTCTCATAACTCCTGTTACTGAATTCACATCTTCCATGCCAAATATTTTCATAAATTTCTTGAAAAAATCTACCCTCCTTTGTTATACTTTCTCTTCTGGGTCCCTCAAACATATCTTCACTGTTGCAAACCACATTCTAGTCCCTACCTATAAGTAATATTCTTGCTGAAAAATGATTATTTCTCCCAGAATTTTCTTAAGTTCCATTATAGCAGTTTTAGGTGGAATATAAATATACACCAGTGTGATCCTCCTCCCTTGCCAGTAGCCCCTTAGCACTACAAATCTGCCATTATTAACTTTTTTATCCTCTTCTTTCACTATTGGAGTTCCTCTTGTAATTAATATAAGTAATTCTCTTTTCCATTGTCCTAGGTATTCTGCTGAATACCCATCCTGAAAACCTTTGTTTATCAAATTCACATGTTCAGTTCTTTCCAAGTGTGTCTCCTGTAACACAGCTATTTGCAATCTACATTTCTTAATATAGTTTACCACTCTTTCTTTTTTGTATTTATCTGTGAGGCTGTTGATATTTAAAGATATTACAGAAAGGATCATTACATTAAACAGTTATTATTATTCCCACCTTTTATGTATAATACTTTTTTTGTAAAATGTCTAGTTCCAACTTTTGTGTTACATCCACACACCATTTGACAGGTTGAACTTTTATACAGCTGTTTTTTGTCATATCCATTTGAGCCTATGTCACATCTTACAAAACTTTTTGTTTTATTGAAAGCCCTCAAATAAAAAAAAAACCACACACCCGCAATACCCCCTAAAACGTATCAACTTAATACTAACACACCCAAGAAATAAACAATTGATCCAAAGATCTGAAAGATTTAGTTCTCTCAGGATAGTACCAGAGTTGTCTGTGGACAGCCAAGGTATGGAGTATCCGTTCTCTCTCATTTTTAGGTTCAGTAAAGAAAATGGGGAGATGGATAGTTTGGCTTAAAGTACACCCAGATACCACTTTAGGCATAACAAAAAGATTAGTTCTCAAAAATAAACCCTGCCCGTAAAAAAAAATGAGACAGGGTTGACTCACAATAAAAGCTTGCACCTCATATGCCCTTCTTGCAGAGATAAGAGCAATCAGTAAAAATGCTTTCCACATTAAGTCAGCCAGATTACCTTGTTCCAATGGAGCAAATGTTAGCTTTATATAACACAAAAATTAAGACCCCAAGGAAGGGCCACCAGTTTACCTGGAGGCCTCTTATGCAAACCCCCTTTCAAGAACATTTTGACATGAGACTGCCTTGAAAAAGGAGGATCTATGGGCAGACATGCTGAAAAAGCTGATAAGTGAACCTTGATAGATAAATAAGAAATACCATATGATAGTGACTCATACAAATATTGTAAAACCAGTGAAAAACTAGCTCTGAATGGGTGCTGGTTATGTTAATGGCACCAACCAGAAAACCTTTTCCATTTGCTAATATTTGCTTTTCTAGTAGCAAGCTTTCTTGGCCCTATTAGTACCTGCTGCACATCCTCAGTAGACAGATGCCTTAAAGGAATTAAGACTCTATCATCCAGGCAGTCATATGAAGATGACTGATGTTAGAGTATATCAAACACCCTTGTGGTAGTGTGAGTAGATCCAGTCTGTGAGGAAGCTTGTGGTAACTGCCCCTGGCCATTTATGAAAGAAGGCTGAATCACGGTAACCTGGGCCAGAAGGGAGTCACCACAATGGTCTTGGGGGATTCATTATGAATCTTCAGAAGTAGCCAGGATATTAGTGGAAAGGGTGGAAAAGCATATCGGCCACTGTCCCCTTTTTCTCGACCTGTACACTATACTGCATATGCCAGTTATTTAGCCGCAGGAAATGACAGAAAACCAGTTTTACTTCATATCTGTTAATTGCTTTGTATTAGCTATAAACTGATTGCTCTCAGTTATAACCTGACCTGAGGGTGGGAAGCCCGGTACACTCAGCCTCACTGTGCTTCCCTTCCCTACTCCCAATCCCTACCCACCCCCTCTTACTCTAACATTACACTCCCTGCACACATTTCAGTTGTGGCTCTTATTCAAAAACCCTCCCCAAATGACCTTACTACTTCTATACATACACTTCTGTTTCGTGTTTCCTACTACCCTATCTCCATTTAATTTTTAGTCCTATTCACAACTAACTTTCTCCCTCCTATATTGCTTTGCACTATATCAATTCATAATCACAACTCTCCCTAACAGTAGCTAGCTATTCGACATTGTATCTTTTACTTTTCTCAAATAAACCCTCATTTCTTCTTATTTTTACTACATCGTTATACTCTATCCTTTCATACTCCTCTAATCCTTACCTTCCAGAGAAGATACCACAACAACTTCTCTTCTTTTACAGAAAATATTTCTCTCCTTACCTATCCTCTACCAGTTTTCGAAATCAACCATCACTGAATCTCCTACTGCCGTGCAACTTGCTACTTCCCCACTACCTGACATCTAAAAAATATAGATTCCTCTACTTAATTATGCTACTCTTTAGCTTATCCTTTATTCTTCTTCTCCTACTGTGCTGTCTTTCATCCTACTATGACCCAATAATATGTCTCAACAGCTCTCCAACTCTGTTCCAAGCACCTAGTCATACTTCCTGTTTACAGTCTCAACACACTGCACCAACCCTATTTAATATTGCCTCTCATGTTTATTCCAAATATATACTGATTAACTCAAACCAAAACAAAAGTAAGTGCAAGAATCCTCTCCAAAAAACAAGGACGTATAATTTCCCATTATATGAAAATCCTTCTAGGAGGAGATATAAACCCTAATCCTGTCCCCTACCTATCATAATCAACACAAAGATAACTCTCTCCTACACTCTTCTATCTTCTATGACCAAATAGCCAATTCCCAACCTTGATGATGCAATTTTTGCTGCAATAAATGTTAGAAGCCTAAGAAATAAAACTGCTGAACTACATGCCTGGATTACCCAACATAAGCCTGACATTCTCACTGTAACTTAAACCTGGCTTAAACCAAGCATAAACGACTCCAAAGTTATGCTTCCTGGCTATAATATCATCTGTAATGACCGTATAAACAGCAAAGGTGGTGGAAGTGCTTTAATATTTTGCAATACCTACCACATTTCCACTTACAGCAAACCAATACCAAAATTCAGTTCAGCATAGCTTCTTATTGCTTTCCTCAAAATAAACAATTACAGATACACAGGTATTACTGTCGTTTACATCCTTCTGGTGAGAATACAGCTATACTAGTAGACATCCTACACTGGCTATCCATAATATTTCCACAAGAAAAAAATGCTACTAGGTGATGTGAACGTCAGTTGGTTGGACATAAATTCTAACTCCTCTGCATATAACATGAACTTATATGGCTTCACACAACTCTATCCATTCATTATTACAACCTTCCCTAATAGTACCTATTAACCGCTTCACACATTATAGAAATATATCAAATTCCCTATTAGACTGGACCCTAGTTTCACAGTCTAGTAAATACACACCACAGGTACAATGTCAGACTCTCTCAGTGATCATCTCTCAATATATACGACCAGACATGTCACACATCCAGTTAAACATCTTTATAAAACAACACACAACTTTTCCAATTTTAACCAAGAAACATTCATTACTACATCATCCTTAACTAGAACTTCCTAAAAATCCTCCCCTTTGACAGTGCTGTAAATTAATTCAATATAACTTTTGTAACTATCCTAAACAGATTTGCACCTCCTAGAAGGGAGAGGCTAAAAACAAATAATGCAATATGGCTATCCAAAAAGAGTAAAACTCTACTACAGGACAGAGAAAAAGCATGGAAAGAGTGGTAAACATACGAAACACCTCAATATCTTGAAAATTTTAGAATGCTTCACAATCGTTCTGAAAAGCAAATAAATGAAGACAAAAAATATACTATACCTTTCAAAATAATACTAAACACAACCTTAAAAACTTTTTTGGATATCCATTAAAGAAATCTTACACCCTGGCCAAAAATTCAACCCAAATCCCTCCCCTAAAAGCTTACCACTCAAAACTGCAATAGAGTTAAACTCTTATTTTATAGATAGTATAGCATTTCTAACCAAGAACTGCTCAACATCTAATTCCAAACCTGCGCAACAGCCACTTATCTCCACATCCACTTCCACCTTCAAACCTGTGCCCACATCCTATATAAAACTACTCTTAAACTTAATAAATGAAAAAGGTGGAAAAAGTGCCACAATTCAAAACAATAACCAAAAAATAAGACACTGGAAGGTTCACCAGATAAAACCATGAACTTTATTAGATATATAATATGAGAACACAACAAAAGCCTTAACTGAATCACCGCGTTTTCATTAGTACAACTTCATCAGATGAGCATACCACCATTTTTGTATAGTCCTTAATTAATCAATTAACAAAAATCCCAAATTTAATGCCCCAGTACAACATTGTTAGGTGCATGAGAATAAAATGCAGTAGATGAAAAAACCTTGTTTAAAAACATTTAAAAAACTTAATAAAAAATGCATACTGAACTTTAAGTACAAATAAAACTGTAAGGTGCACATAAAAAAAAAAAAATATATATATATATATATATATATATATATATATATATATATATATATGTGTGTGTGTAAAGTGCATAATGTTAAATGATACTCATAAAAGTGAATGTCATAAATGTGAAAATACAGTTCCATAAGGGTTTATATTATTAGAACATCGAAGTTTCAAAACTTCAAATGTTCTAATATTGAACCCTATTATGCAAAAGTTGAAAATATTGAAGCAAAAGAAAACCAATTTTTTTCCTGGGGAAAGAATTGGGTTGTCCGTTTCTGTTGCTTCAGCATTTTCAATGCTAAGGTGGAAAGTTATGGGTCGGGTTCAGGTAAGTGTGCGACTGAGTGCGGGTTAGGGTGTGTGCGATTGTGTGGACGTGAGGGTTAGGGCGAGTTAGGTGAGTTAGGGTTAGGAAGCGGGTTAGGTATGTGTGTGATTGTGGGGATGTGAGGGTTAGGTGAGTTAGGTGAGTGTGGGTTAGGGCGTGGGTCAGGTAAGTGTGCGATTGTGTGGACGTGAGGGTCAGGGCAGGGTAGGTGAGTTAGGATTAGGGCGTGGGTCAGGTAAGTGTGCAATAGTGATGGACCTTAGGGTTAGGGTTTGGGTTATGGTTTGGGTTAAAGTAAGTGGATAGTTAGTGGTGTGTGTATAGTTTAGTGTAGGGTTAGATGTAAGATTTTAGGTGTATGTGTGTGGATTGCTGTTTATTTGGTGTGCTTGTGTTGTGTGTATGTGTTTTGGAACAACAAATTTTTTCCCTAGGATGTTTTTAGCTTTCGCGTAATAGGGTTCGATATTAGAACATTCGTAGTTTTGAAACTTTGATGTTCTAATATAGACCCTTCCATAAGATATTATGTAAAACAGCTGCTCTCAACTTTAAAACAGGCTTCAATGAAACCATGCCATTTAAACCTGGGTGTTTGTTAGCTTCCAGCACCAACTGCAGTATAACTCCCTGTGTCACCCAAGGGCCACCTCTAGGGTCAACAGGCAGCATCTCAATTACAAAAAAATGAAAATCTGCTCTTATACAATGCAAAGTGTGTTTGTATAAAGCATTGCTACAGTATATTCATCTTTTTTATGTTGTATCTGTGCTCATACATTCTCAATTTTAGTTTTCTTTTGGTTTTGCCTATATAAAATGCATCAAATTTGCAACACAAAGCTTAGTAAATGATACCCTGTGTGTTGGAGTTGGCAAAACCTATGGTCTTAATAAATCTAGTGCTAACCTTCAGGTCATGTCACCAGGTTTGACATAAGGACATTGAGCACAGCTGCCACATTTAAATGTACCCTTCTTGCCAGAATTGCAGTTATCGGCCTTAGATACACCATTTTCCAAAATATTCTTGATGTTACGGCCCTTTCTATAAATACATTTAAATGGTTTGTCAAAAATGTATGGCAAATTAGAAGTACTAGCAAAACTACACCATTCATCTTCTGTGATGTTTCTGGTCAGCCCGGCTTCCACATCATAAGTAATAACCAA
This sequence comes from Protopterus annectens, assembly GCF_019279795.1. Lineage (NCBI taxonomy): Eukaryota > Metazoa > Chordata > Ceratodontiformes > Protopteridae > Protopterus > Protopterus annectens. Next base: position 612,001,385 of record NC_056737.1, on the reverse strand, counting down.
AGCACCATTGTACATATTATCTGCCTTGACATCAGGTGGTTCAGTACTGCCTGGATAACTGGTATCACTGCCAAAAATGGGGGCAAACCTAGTTTTTCTAGCTTCAAGTACCTCACAAAACAATTTTGTAAGAAGCCCTTCCAGGTATCCCCTAGCCTGAACAAATCTATGAAAAACCTACTTTCACTCACAAAATCACTGTCATCTGATGTCATCCTGCTGATACGCACAAACTGGCCCTTCACAATTCTATAGGAACAGACTTTCATTTTTGTGTAACTGAGATGCTGCCTATTGATCCTAGAGGTGGCAAACATGTCTAGAACACAGTGTGTTATACTGGCAGTTGGTGCTGAAAGCTAACAAACACCCGGGTTTAAATGACATGGTTTCATTGAAGCCTGTTTTAAAGTTGAGGGCAGCTAAACTTTGAAAATGATGGGTAGTTTTATTCACACATACTTTTATATTTTTAATGGTTTTATCTAGCAGAGGGTGCTGTTTTATACAATATCTTATGGAACTGTATATTCACTTTTAAGACATTCAGTTTTATGAGCATCATTTAACATTATGCATTTTACACAAACACACATATATATATATATATATATATATATATATATATATATATATATATATAGTGCACCTTACAGTTTTATTTGTACTTAAAGTTCAGTATGCATTTATTAGTAAGTTTTTAAATGTTTTTAAACAAGGTTTTTCATCTACTGCATTTTATTCTTATACACCTTGTTGTACTGGGGCTTTAAATTTGGGATTTTGTTAATTGATTAATTAAGGGCTATATAAAAATGGTGGTAAAAGTTGGTATGCTCATCTGATGAAGTTGTACTGATGAAAATGCGGTGATTCAGTTAAGGCATTTGTTTTGTTGTGTTCTTATAATTTGTATCTAATAAAGTTTGTGGTTTTATCTGGTACCTTCCAGTGCCTTATTTTTTTGGTTATTGGTTTGAATTGAGGCACTTTTTCCACCTTTTTCGTTTATTTGTCTCATTTTGTGGATATGGAAGGGCAGCCAGATTCACATCCAGAGGACCGGAGGAAATAGGAGACATTGGTGAAATTTGAAAGCTCATTGGCCAGTTATCACAGTTGGTGGGACTACTCACACCTGTTAGCCAATCATTGCTGTCACTGACGTCACAATTTGCTTTGCCTGGCAATCAGGAAGTAAATCGGAATGAAAACGGCAGAATGAGCCAAGAGGAGCAAACGGAGGTAAACGGCAATGCTGTGGGTGTTGTTGCTACTGTTGGCAATCATAACAGCAGTTTGGATGACTTTCACAACATTTTTAGAGCTCAACAAACTGATAGAGACAGAGAAGGAGAAATTACTGTTCAGCCTGGTATTTCAGGTAACAGACTTGTGCATAGTAACACTACCAGCAGTCAAGGTACCAAGAGACTTTTTAAAGACATATTAGACCATAAATTTACCTTTGTGGGTGATGTACCTTGCTATAACAACAATAATGACACTTATGCCAACAGTCTTCTGAAACTGGACACTTGGTTATCTAAATATAAAATGTATGAGATGGACAATGACTATTTGAAACAGTGTCTGCATTTGAATATAGTTCCTAAGGGTCTGAGGGTGTGTAAATACCCTAACAATGTTGTCAATGGTACAGACTTTCCTAAAGAACATTTAGTAGCATTTGACAAATGTGGTTTTGATATTATGAGAGCCGTTATAATAAATAATAAAAATAAAATGAATAAGATTTATAAGCTTGTTGAGCATACCAAAACAACATTATCAGTGACTCAATGTTCACTATAGAAAGTGAAAAAGTGAAATATCATGATTTGTTAAAGAATATTGATTTAAAATGTAAAGAGGTGCATTGTTAGAAAGATGAAAAAATAGATAGGGATGTCAATGAATATAGAGAGAGTGTGCAATACCCCAAACTTAAACAATTTAGGAGGTATAATGCTTATGATAATTTTAATGGGGTTGGAATAGATGATGGGGAGTACAATGGGCAACAAAATGATGTTCATTAAAACTCACAGGACCCTTTAGAATTTCCTTCCCCCAGGAGGTTGGAGAGGTTGAGGAAGAAAGGTCCAGTAAACTACAGATACGATGCCTAGGCAGGACAGAGGGGAGGGTATAAGAGATAGAATATGAAGTTAGAATACTGAAAGGTGATCCTAAATTAAGTTACAATGGTTTTAATGTTTTAATTATAGCAACACTGAAATTCAGAAATACAATTTTAACCTGTTTTTAAAGGGTTTCACATTTATATCAAAGACTAAGACTGATGTTTTTAGGTTGTTGGTTGATTTTAAATTATTTATATGTAAAAAGAATTTAGAATTATTTTTTAATGGTCAAACAAGATTCAACACACAAAACAATGCCCTGGTTAGGAAAGTATTTTTAACCCACCTGTACATCCAGAACTAAGAAATTTTGAAACTATGGTGAAAGGTAAATTAAAGCAAGCCCTAAGTAACAATAGAGTGTTTTCAAACCTAAGTAAGGAAGAGAGAAACATATTGGAAGAATGTAGAAACAACAAAAACTTAAGAATTATGAAACCTGATAAGGGTGGGGGTGTTGTCTTAATGGACAAGATTACATATCAGGGCAAAATGACGGATATTCTGGGAGATGATAATCAGTATGTAAGAGTTTCACTAAACGAAGTAAATATTGCATATAAGAAAATACAAGTATGTCTCAATGATTTACTGACTGAAGGACTCACTGACACACACAACTTTCTACATGTTGAAAAACCCAGGGTTCCGTCCATATTTGGTATCCCGAAAGTCCACAAAGACTTAAACAACCCACACTTAAAGCCAACAGTGTCAGCTGAGGGTTCAGTAATTGCCCTTTTAGCTAAATGTGTTGATTCAAAGCTTAAAAAAAGTATCTATGAGGGATGAAAATGTACTGAAAGATTCATGGGACCTCTTGAAAAAATTGCATTCTGCTCTATACTTTGACAACTTAACCTTTATTTCGGTGGATGTGATTGATTTATTTTCTTCCATTCCTCATGAAATAGGTTTGGATTGGTTGGAAGAAGTTTTAAGTGACAGTACTGACATTAGTCATAGTGACTGTCGTGCTTGCCTAATTTTAATAGACAATTAGGTTCATAGGTTGGTACTAGGCTATCAGCCCTAGGGCCTATGCAAGCCTAGCCATAAGAATTCCCTGGATATTTCTTCCCACAATACTTACTTCTCCAGGCCCCTGTCTAGCAGAGCGACTGACATGATCCCCAGGGTGAATTTCCTATCTCCCATCCAATCATCAAGGTTCCTTTTGAAGAGGGCCAATGAGGCGCTCTGCTTGATATGTATGGGCAGTCTATTCCAGAGTATGGGGAGTCTCTGGATCAGGAACTTATCCCTCCAGCATGTTTTGTTCATTGTGATGACAAGGTTTAGATCCCTGGAGCATGTGACTCTGAGGTATTGGGATTTCTTTAAGTGTAGCATGTCCAACAGCTCAGGGTTTGACATGGCCTTGTATGTTAAGCAGAGATCGCCTCTGAGTAGACGATATGCCACAGAGTATAGCTGGAGTTTGTTTAGACGGTCAGTATATGGCATCTGCTTTAGGCCTGTGATTCTTTTAGTGAGGTATTTCTGTGGCCTTTCCAGCTGTTGCAGATGTCTTGTGAGGTACATACCAAATGGGGCATTATACTCTATAATGGGTCTAATGAGGGATGGGTACAGTGGGACAATGACCTCCTTTTTTCTGGATGAAAAGCCCTTAGAGATGAGGTGTGCCACATAGAAGGATTTCCTGACTGTTGTGGCAATGTGGTTATCGAAAGTGAGACCACTGTCCACCTGTGTCCCTAAGTCTCTCATCACACTTTCGATGTTTAGTGTCCTGCCACCTATGTGGTAATTCATGGGTACATGTTTTTTTCCAAAGGGGATAACTATACATTTCTTGGCATTAAGCTTGAGCCCATGGCTCTGGCACCAGGCATCTGTTTCTGTAAGGCCCTTTTGTAGAATATCCACATCATTTGGGGATTCAATAATGGCTCCCAGTTTGCAGTCATCTGTAAACTTTGTTAGCCAGAGTCCCTTAGTGTTGGCCTATACTTCAGAGAAGTAGATGCCAAACAAGAGTGGTCCCAGGACTGAACCCTGAGGTACGCCACTTGTCACTTGTCTGGAGCTGGATTTGGAGTTGGCTACTTTTACTGTCTGGGTTCTGTCAATAAGCCAGTTAGCAACCCATCAAGTGACGTAGGGATTTATGCCCAGCTTAGTAAGTTTATCTATGATTCCAAAGTGGGGGATGGTGAGAAAGGCCTTGGCGAGGTCCAGATAGGCTGTGTGGACTGCTTTACCCTCGCCCACAGCTCTGGAGACTGATTCGAAGAAGTCAATCAGATTCAGGAGACAAGATCAGCCCTTCACAAACCCAAACTGGGTGGGGTCCAGTGTTTGAAGGTTGCCAATGTCTTTGTTTACAAGTTCCATGATAATGCGTTCCATGCCCTTGCAAATCAGGCTTGCCAGACTGATGGGACGGTAGTTCCCGGGATCCAAGGTGGATCCTCCCTTGTGGAGCGGGATAACTGTAGCTGTGTGCCACTCAGTGGGCACGAAGCCTGAGGTGAGGCTATGATTAAACATGACACTTAGGTGAGGTGCCAGTTCATTTTGTAGTTCATGTAGTACACAGCCTGGGATGTCATCTGGTCTCATGGATGCTGTATTCTTAGCTTTGGAGAGTGTAGTTTCTACCTGTGTGGCTGTGATTATCAGAATTTGGCAATCTTTTGGTATTGAGATGGGCCCTTTAGGGGTTGAGAGTGGGGTGAAGTTGGCACTAAATCAATCTGCCAGGATATTGGCAATATCCTTGGGATCAGTATATTTAATGCCATTCTGTTGTAACTCAGAGCAGATCTGAGCATTGCCATTTAGATTCTTGACATAACTATAGAATGCCTTGTGGTTGTCTTTGGAATCTTTGGCAATTTTATTTTCATAACTAGCTTTTGAGGATTTTATGAGGGATCTCTGCTTCTTACTGAGGCTGGTGAGGGAGTTTTTTGCATTCTGGGATTCTCCTCTTTTTTGCAACAGTTTCTTCCTTCTGTTGTATAGTTTGTTTATAGCAGGAGACCACCATATTGGCTTTCTTTTTTTGGCGAAGAGCATCTTGGTACTATTTGGGATGGCATGATTCATGCATGAGTGGATGTGCTCGCACAGTGCCTTAGTGTAGGATTCTGCAGTCGAACTTCCAGATCCCGTCTGCGTGGGTGTTGTGAAGTTTGTCACTTCTGACTTCAGTAGCTTGAAGTTGGCTTTGGAGAAGTTTTTTAAGGAGGTTTCTGTACTGGGGAGTGGGGGTGGGATGTGGATGTCAAGGGTGATTTGCTAATGGTCAGACCTGACCACTGGTGTGAAGCATCTATCTCCCATGTTGGTAATGACCAGGTCTAGGATATTGGAGCCCCTGGGTGGACAATGGATTAGTTGATCCAGGGCATTGGAATTTATGAATTCCAAGAACCGTTGGGAAAAGGAGTTGGTACCTGAGTAGTTTTCCCAATTAATGGCAGGGCAGTTGAAATCACCCAGTATTAGGGTGTTTGTTTGTATCTTAATATTTTCCAGTATGTTTAGAAAGGTGTAGTGAGAATCTTGGGGCATGGTTGGGGATCTGTAGCAAGCTACAATTTGGATTGCAGTCTTACCTAGTGTTAGTTGCACCTGGAGAATTTCAGATGCATTGTGTTGGGCAACTAGCCTGGAGGTGTAAATATCCTTGGTGAATATGGACACTCCTCCACCTTTAGTGTTTCAGTCCTGGTTTTGTGGCCGAAAAGTGTGGTAAGAATTGTAGCCTGGTATTGCAGGAGTGCTCTTTGGAGCCTTGAACCAGGTCTCAGTTACTGCAGAGATATCAATGTTCTCCATTTTTAGGAGTGCCTCGAGAGTGTGCATTTTGAGGTTTAGACTTCTAGCATTGAGTAGCATTACCTTCAGATTTTGCCTGCTTCTATCTGTTACGGTGGTGGTTTTATCCTTTGAACCTTGCCTAAAAAGGCACTATAGGGGTGGCAAGAGCTTTAGCCAGTAACCTGAATCCCAGGGGTGACAGGTACAGACCATCTCTGGCAAAGCATTGTGGTTTGTCGATCATGTCTTCCCAGGCAGACAAATACTGGATCCCCTTTGAATGACACCAGAAGCTTAGCCAATTGTTGAAGTCAATCATTTTGTCCATATACTGTGGTATCATGTCTTGTGAGGTACATACCAAATGGGGCATTGTACTCTATAATGGGTCTAATGAGAGATGAGTACAGTGGGACAATGACCTCCTTTTTCTGGATGAAAGCCCTTGATGATGTGTGCCACATACAAGCATTTCCTGACTGTTGTGACAATGTGGTTATCGAAGGTGAGACCACTGTCCACCTGTGTCCCTAAGCCTCTCATCACACTTTCGATGTTTATTGTCCTGCCACCTATGTGTTAATTCATGGGTACATGTTTTTTTTCCAAAGGGGATAACTATACATTTCTTGGCATTAAGCTTGAGCCCATGGCTCTGGCACCAGGCATCTGTTTCTGTAAGGCCCTTTTGTAGAATATCCACATCATTTGGGGATTCAATAATGGCTCCCAGTTTGCAGTCATCTGTAAACTTTGTTAGCTAGAGTCCCTTAGTGTTGGCCTGTACTTCAGAGAAGTAGATGCCAAACAAGAGTGGTCCCAGGACTGAACCCTGAGGGACTCCACTTGTCACTTGTCTGGAGCTGGATTTGGAGTTGGCTACTTTTACTGTCTGGGTTCTGTCAATAAGCCAGTTAGCAGCCCATCAAGTGACGTAGGGATTTATGCCCAGCTTAGTAAGTTTATCTATGATTCCAGAGTGGGGGATGGTGTCAAAGGCCTTGACGAGGTCCAGATAGGCTGTGTGGACTGCTTTACCCTCGCCCACAGCTCTGGAGACTGATTCAAAGAAGTCAATCAGATTCAGGAGACAAGATCGGCCCTTCACAAACCCAAACTGGGTGGGGTCCAGTGTTTGAAGGTTGCCAGTGTCTTTGTTTACAAGTTCCATGATAATGCGTTCCATGCCCTTGCAAATCAGGCTTGTCAGACTGATGGGATGGTAGTTCCCGGGATCCAAGGTGGATCCTCCCTTGTGGAGCGGGATAACTGTAGCTGTGCACCACTCAGTGGGCACGAAGCCTGAGGTGAGGCTATGATTAAACATGACACTTAGGTGAGGTGCCAGTTCATTTTGTAGCTCATGCAGTACACAGCCTGGGATGTCATCTGGTCCCATGGATGCTGTATTCTTAGCTTTGGAGAGTGCAGTTTCTACCTGTGTGGCTGTGATTATTGGAATTTGGCAATCTTTTGGTATTGAGATGGGCCCTTTAGGGGTTGAGAGTGGGGTGAAGTTGGCACTAAATTGATCTGCCAGGATATTGGCAATATCCTTGGGATCAGTATATTTAATGCCA